>NC_057808.1:195881147-195890595 GCF_018294505.1 Triticum aestivum | reverse complement strand
GGCGCGTGCCCGTTGGCTCGGGGCGGCGGCGGTGTTTCGTCCGACCGGACCGGACGTGTCCGGCGGCGGAGAGGGAGCGGGCTAGGGTTTCGGGGCCCGGATTTGGAGGAGGGTGCACATATTTATTGGCAGAGGGAGCTAGGAGGCTCCAAATGGAGTGCGGTTTTCGCCCACACGATCGTGATCCGACGACGGAGAGCATGGAGGTGACTTAGATGGGTTATTGGGCTGTTTTGGAGGGGTGTTGGGCTGCAACACACAAAAGGCCTTTGCGGTTACCCGGTTAACCGTTGGAGTATCAAACGGCCTCCAAATGGAACGAAACTTGACAGGTGGTCTACCGGTGGTGTACCAAGGCCACTTGGCAAACCTCGGTCCATTCCGAGAACGTTTAACACCCGCTCACGAAAAGAGACAAGAGGGGTGCGCCGGTGCATGTGGGAGTGTCGGATTGCAAAACGGACAACGGGGAAATTGCTCGGATGCATGAGACAAACACGTATGCAAATGAGATGCGCATGATGACATGATATGAGATGCATGACATGAACAAAATGGAAAACGAAAGACAAAACCCGACCACGAAGGGAATATCATAACACATAGCCGAAAATGGCAAGAGTTGGAGTTACAAATATGGAAAGTTACATCCGGGGTGTTACAACACTCCACCACTACGAGAGGATCTCATCCCGAGATCTAGGACTGAAAGAACTCCGGATATTCGGAACGGAAGTGGTCCTCGCGTTCCCAGGTGGCTTCTCGGTCGGAATGGTGTGACCGCTTCACTTTCAGGAATCTGATTGACTTGTTGCGAGTCTTGCGTTCGGTTTCTTCAAGAATAGCAACGGGGTGCTCATGATAAGACAGATCTTCTTGGAGATCAATCTCTTCGAAGTTGATGGTGCGCTCAGGAGTCTTGAAGCACTTGCGAAGCTGTGACACGTGAAACACATCATGCACATTCGCGAAGTTGGAGGGAAGCTCAAGTTGATAGGCGAGGTCGCCTCTTTTGCCAATGATCTTGAAAGGACCCACGTATCTAGGGGCAAGCTTCCCTTTGATACCGAAGCGACGAGTGCCTTTCATTGGAGAGACGCGGAAGTAGACATGGTCTCCGATCTCGAAAGCCAAGTCATGGTGCTTGCTATCATAGTAACTCTTCTGGCGCGATTGCGCGGCTTTGAGATTTTCACTGATGACTTTACACATTTCTTCAGCCTCTATGATTAAGTCATTGCCAAGAAGTTGGCGTTCACCAGTCTCTGACCAATTGAGAGGAGTACGGCACTTTCTGCCATAGAGAATTTCGAATGGGGCCTTGCCCGAACTCGCTTGGAAGCTGTTGTTGTAGGAGAACTCGGCATATGGAAGACACTCTTCCCACTTCATACCGAAAGAGATAACACAAGCCCTGAGCATATCTTCAAGGATTCGATTGACTCGCTCAACTTGGCCACTAGTTTGAGGATGGAAAGTTGTGCTGAAGCGAATGTTGGTGCCCATGGCCTTCTGGAAGGAGTCCCAGAACTTAGAAGTGAAGATGCTTCCACGATCTGAAGAAATCAATTGTGGAATGCCGTGCAAGGAGACAATCCTGGAGGTGTATAGCTCTGCCAACTGAGTTGCTGTGATAGATTCTTTGATAGGAAGAAAATGAGCCACTTTAGTAAGCTTGTCGATGACAACGAAGATAGCATCATTTCCGCGTTTGGACTTGGGAAATCCAGTCACGAAGTCCATTTCGATATGATCAAACTTCCATTCTGGAATAGCAAGAGGTTGGAGGAGACCAGCTGGTCGTTGGTGTTCTGCTTTCACCATTCGACAGACATCACATTTGTTCATGAATTGAGCAATTTCTCGCTTCATTTCAGTCCACCAATACGACTGCTTGAGGTCATGGTACATCTTCGTACTTCTAGGATGAATGGAAAGAAGAGAATTGTGCGCTTCGTTCATTATGACCTTCCTTAGATCACCTTTAGGAACCACAATCCGGTCCTCCAAGAATAAAGTGTCTCTGTCATCAATGCGATAGCACTTGTATTTGGAAAGACCCTTGTCAATACCATGTTTCACCTTCTTCACCATGGTATCCAGGAGTTGTGCCTCACGAATTTGATCTTCCAAAGTAGGAGAGACTAGGAGGTTGGCAAGAAAGCCTTGAGGAACAACTTGGAGATTCAGTTTGCGGAAAGCTTCACAAAGATCCGGTTGAAATGGCTTGATAACTAAGCTGTTGCAATAAGCCTTCCTGCTCAAAGCATCTGCAATGACGTTGGCCTTGCCTGGAGTATATTCAATACTCAGATTGTACTCTTGAATCATTTCGACCCATCGAGTTTGCCTGAGGTTGAGGTTGGGCTGAGTGAAGATGTACTTGAGACTCTTGTGATCGGTGAATATGTCCACTTTTCTTCCCAACAAGAGATGTCTCCATGTTATTAATGCATGGACAACTGCCGCCAACTCAAGATCATGAGTGGGATAGTTCTTTTCGTTGGGCTTCAACTGACGAGAGGTATAGGCCACAACTTTCTTCTCTTGCATTAACACGGCACCGAGACCTTGAAGAGAAGCATCACAGAAAACTTCGAATGGCTTGGATTCGTCAGGAGGCGTTAAGACAGGAGCTGTGAAGAGTTTCTCTTGGAGAGTGTTGAAAGCAACGTCACACTCAGGAGTCCAGACATACTTCACATGCTTCTGGAGGAGGTTGGAAAGAGGCTTTGCAATCTTAGAGAAATTCTCAACGAATCTTCGGCAATAGCTTGCAAGACCAAGGAAACTGCGGAGCTGCTTGACATTCTGAGGCGGTTCCCAATTCACAATTGCGTACACCTTCTCGGGATTAACAGCGATGCCCTTGGCAGAGATGATATGACCAAGGTAAAGAACTTCATCAAGCCAAAACTCACATTTGGAAAACTTCGCATAGAATTGATACTCTCTGAGCTTGTCGAGCACCAATCGCAAATGTTTGGCATGGTCCTTCTTATTCTTGGAGAAGACCAAGATATCATCGAGATACACCAGGACGAATTCATTGGTATAGGGGTTGAAGATGAAGTTCATCATTCGAGAGAATGTTGGAGGAGCATTGACAAGGCCAAAAGACATTACAGTATATTCATAAGAACCAAAGCTTGTTCTGAATGCTGTCTTGGGAATATCTTCTTCACGAATGCGAATCTGATGATAACCCATACGAAGGTCCAGCTTGGAGAAAACTTTAGCACCTTTGATTTGCTCGAATAACTCATTTATGTTGGGAAGTGGATACTTGTTCTTTATTGTCTTCTTGTTCAATGGGCGGTAGTCGGCACAAAGTCGGTCCGTGCCATCCTTCTTCTGGACAAAAAGAACTCCACAACCCCATGGAGATGAACTCGGTCTGATCAAACCCAGACGCTCTTGTTCATCGAGCTATTTCTTCAATTCTTTCAGCTCCTTGTGTCCAAGCTTGTAAGGACGCTTGCAAACGGGTTCAGTGCCAGGCTCAAGATCGATAACGAACTCGACTGGTCGGTGAGGAGGCATACCCGGAAGCTCTTCTGGAAAGACATCTTGGTACTCACAAATGACTGGAATCTGGGAAATAGCATCCAACTCGCCCTTCTCATTGAGAGAAAACAACCGAATGGTTTCATCACGAGCGGCATAGATGATAACATCCTCAGAACAGTGTGTCAATTGAATTTCCCTGGCAGCACAATCAAGTTGAGCCTTGTGCTTAGAAAGCCAGTCCATCCCGAGAATTAGATCAATATCAGAGTCGCCAAGAACCATTGGAGAAGATAAAAATTTATAGTTGCCCATCTTGATAGAAACATCCGGAGCCATCATTTTGGTATTCATGAACAAGCCCGGAGAGGAAACCGCTATCGGCTTAGGCAGATCGACAGTATGCAAATTGTTCATGGATGCAAAAGGTCTTGATATGAAAGAAATAGATGCACCAGTATCAAATAATACTTTTGCAGGAATATCATTAACTGAGAGATTACCCATTATCACATCAGTAGATTCCTCCGCTTGAGCTGCATTCATCATGTTCACCTTTGCAGACTTGGGATTATGCTTCACCACTGCATTGCTTGCTGAACGAACATGAGGAGGAGGAGGTGGAAGGCGCCTTTGGTTGAAGCACTTGTTCGCATAGTGACCCTTCTGCTGACACTTGTTGCAAGTCACCTCTGAGAGTGGACGATGATAAGGAGCATTCGACCTTGGAGCTTGATTCTGAGACTTGTTCTGATAGCCAGGGTTGGGTGGGTGGGAAGATCCATGGCCACCTTTGTTCTTCTGCTGCAAAGGCTGACGAAACGGAGGAGGAGGAGGCAACCAGAATTTCTGTTGCTTAGCAGCCACTAGTGAGGAAGAAGAAGACTGAACTGCGTCCCTGACTCTCTTCTTAGAAGCCTCGCACTTGAGCTGAGCAGCTTCGTGCTTCAGTGCCATGTTGTAGAAATCATCATACTTGGTCGGCTCAAAAAGCACGAGAGGTAATTGCAGATCTTCTCTAAGGCCACCTCTGAATTGATAGATCATACTCTTTTCATCAGGAACGTCTTGCTTAGCGAAACGAGCGAGTTTCTGAAACTGGGTATTGTATTGATACACGAACATGCTGCCTTGCTTGAGATTGTGGAACTCCTCACGCTTGCTCTCAACAACACTTTGTGGAATGTGGTGAGCTTTGAAGTGTCGGCGGAAATCATCCCAAGTAATCACACGACCTCCTCTGGAATCCTTGTATTGTTGATACCACTCGGCAGCTTGATCCTTGAGTTGAAAAGAAGCAAACTTGACAAAGTCCTCAGGCCTGACATTGCTACATTCAAAATGCTTGTTGATGTCCACGAGCCAATCATCGGCGTTTGTGGCCTCGGCACAGTAGCTGAAAGACTTCGGCTGATTTGCGAGGAACTGGTTGAGGGTAGCGAAGTGAGGCTGATTCTTGCCTTGGTCTTGATTTCCTTGGTTGCCTTGCCCTTGGGTGCGCTCTTGCAAGAGTTGCAAAATCATCTGAGCATTGGCGTTGGTGGCTGCCATGATAGCTTGCCATGCCTCCGGAGGTGGAGGTGGTGGCGGAGGGTTCGCCTGACTCCCATCATTGCGTTCCGGATTCTGACACGTTGGCGAAGCCATCCTGAAGAGGGTGACATCCGTTAGCATCTTGATAGACAGATAGACAAGTTGAATCAACGGATAGAAATTGCAACATATAGTCTGCACAATAAACATTCGAACGAGGATGAACGAATGAATTCCATAGTAAATCATCACACTTCCATTAAGGTGAGAAGCCACTTGATAAAGGGTTGATGAATGAAATAACAAGGTACGACTGGAACAAATAAGTGGTAATGATTACCCAATCACAAACCAAATATCTGCGGGAAGAAATGCTAAGAGCTACTTGAATCCCACCTATAAACTCCCGAAACTTTCTGGTTATGCAATCTGGTGTTGGGGATACAGGGGACACAAAATATATCACCCAAACTAGCAATCCCTAGATCCAGTTGTATCCATCCGTCAACACATAACCAAGA
The DNA here is from genome assembly GCF_018294505.1 of Triticum aestivum. Lineage (NCBI taxonomy): Eukaryota > Viridiplantae > Streptophyta > Magnoliopsida > Poales > Poaceae > Triticum > Triticum aestivum. Next base: position 195,885,034 of record NC_057808.1, on the reverse strand, counting down.
AATCTTCGGAAATCGTGTACCTCAACCTTCGAAAAGCATCCGTTATACGAGTTATGGCAATACTCCCGAACTCCCGCCCCAGTACTGGGTGGCGTCGAGGTGATCTCACCAACAACTGCATAAAAGAGATTTCGATGTCGGCGAAACTCAGGTATTCCAGAACTGCAACGATAAAATTGTGACGACAACACCTCGGAGCTCAACTCCCCGGGACACTGCCACAACCCCTAAATGTCAGGAGGCACCAAGAACAATGTTCTCGTCACAAAACCATCGGAACGATTCCAAGATACCCGCGTGATCCTAAAAAAATTAGTGAAATTTGAGGAGAGAAGAGTCAAAACTTCTACGTCGGGAGGCGTCACCAGAGCGACGAAGGGACTGAGGAGTAAAAAGAATCCTACTCTTCGATATATATAATCCTAAGACTCAAAACATTTTTGTTCTAGACTCAACAACGCCAGCGATTCGATCAAGCAGGGGGCTCCTAAGCCGGGATGGCTCTGATTACCAACTTGTAACGCCCACGATGCGGCTATATCTCCCACGTGTCGAGGCACGACTTAGAGGCATAACCGCATTGTAGGTATTGTCGCAAGAAGGGTCATCGTCACACAATCCCATGTAATGAACAAGAATGGGATAACGAGAGTTGGCTTACAATCGCCACTTCACACAAAACATAAATTAATTCATACATCATCCAAAATCCACACATAGACCGACTATGGTCAAATCCAAATGAAAATAAGATAACCCCAAATGCTAGATCCCCGATCGTCCCAACTGGGCTCCACTGCTGATCATCAGGAAACGAAACATAGTAACGAACACGTTCCTCGTCGAACTCCCACTTGAGCTCGGTTGCGTCGCTTGCACTGGTATCGTCGGCACCTGCAACTGTTTTGGTAGAATCTGTCAGTCACGAGGACTCAGCAATCTCACACCCGCGAGATCAAGACTATTTAAGCTTATAGGAAAGGATGGGGTAATGAGGTGGAGCTGCAGCAAGCACTAAGCATATATGGTGGCTAACATACGCAAATGAGAGTGAGAAGAGAAGCAACGCGTTGCTCGAGAAGCTAGAAGTGATCAAGAAGTGATCCTGAAACTACTTACGTTCATACATAACCCGAACCGTCTTCACTTCCCAGACTCCGCCGAAAAGAGACCATCACGGCTACACACACGGTTGATGTATTTTAGTTAAGTCAAGTGTCAAGTTCTCTACAACCGGACATTAAAAAATTCCCATCTGCCTCATAACCGCGGGCATGACTTTCGAAAGATAATACCCTGCAGGGGTGTCCCAACTTAGCCCATTATAAGCTCTCACGGTCAACGAAGGATAAACCTTCTCCCGGGAAGACCCGATCAGTCTCGGAATCCTGGTTTACAAGACATTTCGACAATGGTAAAACAAGACCAGCAAGACCACCCGACTATGCCGACAAATCCCGATAGGAGCTGCACATATCTCGCTCTCAGGGCACACCGGATAAACGAAGCGTATAGGTACCAACGTAACCCAAGTTGCCAAGGGACGGTCCCGCACGGTGCTCTAGTTTGGACCAACACTCAGAGGAGCACTAGCCCGGGGGGGTTAAAATAAAGATGACCCTCGGGCTCGCGAAAACCCAAGGCAAAAAGGCTTAGGTGGCAAATGGTAAAACCAAGGTTGGGCCTTGCTGGAGGAGTTTTTATTCAAGGCGAACTATCAGGGGGGTCCCATAAATCACCCAACCGTGTAAGGAACGCAAACTCAAGGAACATAATACCGGTATGACGGAAACTAGGGCGGCAAGAGTGGAACAAAACACCAGGCATAAGGCTGAGCCTTCCACCCTTTACCAAATATATGGATGCATTAATTAAATAAGAGATATTGTGATATGCCAAACTAATCCATGTTCCAACATGGAACCAACTTCAACTTCACCTGCAACTAGCAACGCTATAAGAAGGCCTGAGCAAAAGCGGTAACTTAGCCAAACAACGGTTTGCTAGGAAATGATGGTTAGAGGCCTGACATGGCAATATGGGAGGCATGATATAGCAAGTGGTAGGTAGCGCAGCATGGCAATAGAACGAACAACTAGCAAAGCAAAGATAGAAGTGATTTCGAGGGTATGATCATCTTGCCTGCAAGGTTCTCAGAGTTGTCGAAAGCTTGATCCTCGTAAGCGTTCTCAACAGGTTCCTCGTTCACGAACTCGTCTCCCGGCTCTACCCACAGCAAGAACACAAGAAATGGAACCACAATCAATCACGGTGCAATGCACAAGCAACATGATGCAATACATGCATGATATGCGAGATGTGATATGCGATGCATATGCGTGCTCCGGAAGAAAAAGGATGAACAAGGAATCAACTTGGAAAACCAAGTATGCCACTGGAAATATGAGATGATTTCGGTCGAAATCGATATAAAGATCACCGGAAACGGATGCACGGTTTGCAAATGGCAAGCAAAACAAGAATGACACAATTCTGCGATTAACAGCATGATAGCACCTAGAATACATCAAGAAACTATTCTACAGCACCCCAACATAGCAACAAAGCATATGGCAGTGATCTACAAGAGATGGTTGACAAAAGATGAACACTGAGCTATGGCTAAATCACACAGTAACAGGTTCAAAAAAGCATGGCAAAAGCGCAAAAGATATCAGCTTCACAGACTTGGTGAGAATACTGAACATGGCATAAACAGCATCAGGTAGCAATGTTCAGAGCAAGCAATCAACATGCTACAGGAACTTATCATAGCAAAACAAGGCACTCCCTGAATCTACTAAATGCATAGAACAAAAGTCCCTTACTGCTGATGAGCTAAAAAGGCACAGAAGGTATGATGGCACCCATGTGAACATAGCAAGTTTCGTTAACAGGTTTCAGACTTGGCAGAAAACAGAGCATGGCATTAACAGAATTATGAAGGCATCTTTCTGAGCTCGATTCACTCATCACAAAGCATTGCATGACAAAACAATCATACCAACAGCAAGATGGCATGTTCATGAAGCTAACCATGGCAAGATCAAGTTCATAGCATGTATGGATCAACTACAACAACCTTGGCAAAATTGAATAGCATGTTAACATTCTGCCAGGAACATTTTATAGCAAAAGTAGAGCAAGATTGAGACATGCTAGGGCACTCCATAATTGCAACAGGGGCATGGTTGGATAGAGCACAACTATATGTCCAAAACATCCATATTGAACATACTCAAAAGAAGCATGGATCTCACTGTAGCCACATGGATACATGGCATCAAAATAACAGCAGGAAAAGACAGCAAAATCCCAAGTCCGTGAAAACAGAAACATCACGAAGCCTAGTTTGCATGCTTGTGCTAGTCACCACATAGATCACAAAAATACATGGCATACACCACTGTAAAAAGGCATGGCATAGATCAAAACACATGTAGAGCTCATGCTCATAAGATGCACACATCAAATGCAACAAAAATGACAAAACATCAAGTTCTATTAACAGACAGCAGTAAACATCATATAGCACTCTTGCAATGATGATTTAGGCATCAAGATGAGCTCAAACAGACATTGCACGATGGAACAAAATGAAGAGCATCTCGTGATGAACATTTCGACATATCATGCACGCAAAACGCAGCAGTATGCAATGAGATATGATGTGATGAACATAGCAACATAATATGATAACTTCGGGACTTGAGGATTTCGGGGTCAACCTCTCCAGATCTAGGGTTTGGCACGCGAACCGAGGTCGCCAGAATTTCGCCGGAGATCGCTGCGGTGGCCGGAGTTGGACGGGAGGAAGGCGCCGGCGCGGGACGGCGCGGGTCCCGTGACCGGGCGCGGCGGCGAGGGAGAGGAGGCGGCGGCGGACG
>NC_057808.1:195877478-195880733 GCF_018294505.1 Triticum aestivum | reverse complement strand
GTGCCCGTTGGCTCGGGGCGGCGGCGGCGTTTCATCCGACCGGACCGGACGTGTCCGGCGGCGGAGAGGGAGCGGGCTAGGGTTTTGGGGCCCGGATTTGGAGGAGGGTGCACATATTTATAGGCAGAGGGAGCTAGGAGGCTCCAAATGGAGTGCGGTTTTCGCCCACACGATCGTGATCCGACGACGGAGAGCATGGAGGTGACTTAGATGGGTTATTGGGCTGTTTTGGAGGGGTGTTGGGCTGCAACACACAAAAGGCCTTTGCGGTTACCCGGTTAACCGTTGGAGTATCAAACGGCCTCCAAATGGAACGAAACTTGACAGGTGGTCTATCGGTGGTGTACCAAGGCCACTTGGCAAACCTCGGTCCATTCCGAGAACGTTTAACACCCGCTCACGAAAAGAGACAAGAGGGGTGCGCCGGTGCATGTGGGAGTGTCGGATTGCAAAACGGACAACGGGGAAAATGCTCGGATGCATGAGACGAACACGTATGCAAATGAGATGCGCATGATGACATGATATGAGATGCATGACATGAACAAAATGCAAAACGGAAGACAAAACCCGACCACGAAGGGAATATCATAACACATAGCCGAAAATGGCAAGAGTTGGAGTTACAAATATGGAAAGTTACATCCGGGGTGTTACAAGCATCGCATAGCATAAACCTACCCGGCGATCCCCTCCTCGTCACCCTGTTAGGGAGCGATCACCGGGTTATATCTGGCACTTGGAAGGGTGTGTTTTATTAAGTATCCGGTTCTAGTTGTCATAAGGTCAAGGTACAACTCCGGGTCGTCCTTTTACCGAGGGACACGGCTATTCGAATAGATAAACTTCCCTGCAGGGGTGCACCACATAACCCAACACGCTCGATCCCATTTGGCCGGGCACACTTTCCTAGGTCATGCCCGGCCTCGGAAGATCAACACGTCGCAGCCCCACCTAGGCTCAAGAGAGAGGTCAGCATGACGGTCTAAATCCTATGCGCGCAGGGGTCTGGGCCCATCGCCCATTGCACACCTGCACATTGCGTACGCGGACGGAAGCAGACCTAGCCCCCTTAATACAAGCGCGAGCTTACGGTCCAATGCGGCGCGTGCCACTCAGTCGCTGACGTCAAAAAGAGCTTCGGCTGATACCACAACGCCGAGTGCCCATAACTGTTCCAGCGTAGTTGGTTAGTGCGTATAGACCAAATGGCCAGACTTAGATCAAATACTAAGATCTCGTTAAGCGCGTTAAGTATCCGCGAACGCCGACCAGGGCCAGGCCCACCTCTCTCCTAGGTGGTCTCAACCTGCCCTGTCGCTTCGCCACAAAGTAACAGTCGGGGGCCGTCAGGAACCTAGGCCCACCTCTTCCGGGATGGATCAACCTGTCCTTTCAGCCCCCTCATTAGAATCACTTGCGGGTACTCAACGAGCTGACCCGACTTTAGTCACCACATGTGTCATGTATATAAAGTATATAGTATATACCCGTGATCACCTCCCGAAGTGATCACGGCCCGGTAGTATAGCATGGCAGACGAACAAGAGTGTAGGGCCACTGATGGAACACTAGCATCCTATACTAAGCAGTAGGATAGCAAGTATGGCTAACAACTGTAGCAATAATGACAGGCTATGCAGCAGAATAGGATTAACCGAAAGCAGTAACATGCTACACTACTCTAATGCAAGCTGTATAGAGAAGAATAGGCGATATCTGGTGATCAAGGGGGGCTTGCCTGGTTGCTCTGGCAAGGAGGGGTCGTCAACTCTGTAGTCGTATTGGGTAGCAGCAGCGTCGGTCTCGTAGTCTACCGGACAGAAGAGGGGGAAGAAACAATGAATACAATGCAAACAGATGCATAACGATGCATGACAAAGCAAAAAATGGTGTTAGGTGTGCCCTAACGGGGTAGGAGGAGATACCGGCGAAGGGGGAAAACATCCGGGAAAGTATCCCCGGTGTTTCGCGTTTTCGGACAGATGAACCGGAGGTGAAATATTGCAGTTCTCTATGCTAGGGATGTGTGGCGGATGAACGGGCTACGTATCCGGATTCGTCTCGTCATTCTAAGCAACTTTCATGTACAAAGTATTTCGATCCGAGCTATGGTTTATTTTATTTTAATTTTTAAAGTTTTAAATCATTTTTAGAATTTATTTAAATGATTTAATTCAACATTATCCAGAATAGGGCATCCTGACATCATCATGAACCAGAGGTGTTGACTTGGTCGCTGACGTGTGGGTCCCGCATGTCATAGGTACAATAATCTAATTAACCTATTAACCAGTTTAATTAGTTAATTAGGTAACTAATGTTTTTAGTTTAATTAAACAAGATTAATTAAGTAAATTTAGTTAATTAATTAATTATTATTTTCATTTTTATTTATTATTATTTTTTTCGTTCTAAATAGTACAGGGGCGTGGGCCCCTTGGGTCAGTGGCACACGTCGGCCAGCGCCACGGCTGGGCACGCGGGGAAGGGGCACGGGACCCCGGCGAGGCCATGGGTGGGCGCGCGAGCCGCGCTCGCGGGGAGGAAGCAAGGCAGGGCGGCCAGGGAGGTAGCGGCCACCGGAAACAGGCGGAGGCAGCAGCACCGCGGCAGGCAGCGGGGCAGCCAAGCAGCGCCATGGCGCGGGCACGGCCAGGCCACCATGGGGGGGGTTCGGCACGGTGAGGGTGCAGTGCCGCGGGCGGGGGCTCGCGGGGAGCACGGCGCAGAGGGCGCGCTGGGCACGGTGAGCGCGTGCTCACCCCTGCGCGCGTGCGTGGATGATCTAACGTGCGGTGACCGCGAGTGAGGCGTGAGGCAGAGAAGGGGAGAGGCCCGGGGCCTCACCAGCGCTGATGGGGAGAGGGGGCGCCGAGGCTTGCTGGCGGCCGGCTGGGAAGAGGACGAGGACGCGAGGTCTGGCGACGAGGCGGTCGAGGTGGCGTTCCGGGCGAGGGCGATGTGGTCCAGCGGCGTCGGGGGCGGCGAGGCCTGTTGTAGGCCGTCGCGGGAGGTGACGAGGATGCAGCGAGGTTCGGCGATGCAGTGGTAGGACGAGGCGGCGGCGGTGTGCGGCGGTGGCGTCGGGTGCGCCAGGGGCGTAGCCCAGATCTGGTCGGGGAGGTGGAGGAGACGAGGAAGAAGCAGTCTAGTGGGGGCGGTCGAGGATGGGGAGGTCGACATGGAGGGCGGCGGTGGCTGCTCCGGCGACGTGATCCCAGGCGGCGGCATCGGGGTCGATTCCCCCGATCC
>NC_057808.1:195168025-195221536 GCF_018294505.1 Triticum aestivum | reverse complement strand
GTGGCTTCCTCAAAAGTTGGTTGGAGTTGTCCTTCGGGTGCAAGGAAGCTAATATCTGGAAAAAATCATGTTAAAATTTCAGCCGGATCGGAGTTATGGATCTCTGGATATTTAAAAAACGGTGTTCGGCCAGAAAATAGGAACACGAAACAGAGAAGAAAAAGAGAGATAGATCCAATCTAGAGGGGCTCCCACTTCTCAGGGGCCATGGCGGTGAAGGACTAGAGGGAGAATCTTTCTCCCATCTAGGGGTAAGGTCAAGCAAGAAGAAGGACGAGGAGGGACCTCTCCCCTTCTCTCCCGATGGCGCCGGAGTGCCGACCGAGGGAACCATCATGGCGGTGATCTACTCCAACAACTCTGCAGTCTTCATCAAGACCTCCATCACCTTCCTCCATCTATACTCAGCGGTCCACTCTCCCACAACCTGTTGTATCCCTAATTAAACATGGTGCTTTATGCTACATATTATTATCTACTGATGTGTTGCCATCATATGATGTTTGAGTAGATTTGTTTTGTCCGATGGGTTGATTGGTGACCGTGATTGGTTTGAGTTGCATGTTTTATTTTGGTATTGTCCTATGGTGCCCTTGATGTTGGGCACACGTGTGGGATTCCCATTGTAGGGTGTTGCAATATGTTCATGATTCGCTTACAGTGGGTTATGGGAGTGACAGAAGTTTAAACCTGAGTAAGGGGGTTGTTGCGAATGGCATTAAAGGAGACTCTTAATGCTATGGTTGGATTTTACCTTAATGGATCTTTAGTAGTTGTTGATGCTTACTAGGGTTCCAATGATAAGTATATATGATCCAAGTACAGAAAGTATGTTAGCTTATGCCTCTCCCTCACATGAAACTAAAATAATGATTACCGATCTAGATATTAATTTCCTAGGGACAATCTCGCTCATTGTTCTCCAAAAAGCTCTCTACTAAACAACTAATATTTATTATCTCGCATAGTAGTTCTAGTTTTATTCTTGTTCTAGGTAAAGCAAACGTTAGTGTGTGTAGAGTTGTATCGTGGTCGATAGAACTTGCATAGAATATAAATTCTACATTTAGCTCCTCGTTGGGTTCGACACTCTTACTTATCAACAAAGGCTACAAATGATCCTATATACTTGTTGGTTATCAAGACCTTTTTCTGGCGCCGTTTCCGGGGAGCAATAGTGTGCGTGAATATTCTCGTGTGCGCTTGTTAGCTTTATCTCTAAGTAGATTTTATTTTCTGTTCTAAGTTTTTTTATCTTCGGTTATGGATATGGAACACGAAACACCAAAAAAATAGTTGTACTTGCTACTCATGGAGATGGGGAACCTCCTAAAACCCTTGATGCTGGTTATGTGGAAAAGATTTTCATGCTCCTAGCGTGGTCACCACTGGCATTGGCAATGCCGGTGGGTTTTGGTCATGGCCATGATGTCTAGGGGTTAGTAAAAAAGTGTTTTGAGACTCTGTGTGTGGAGGTAAGGATCTTAGGAGGTTGAGTTGTGAATTGAGCATCCATCTAGGTTTCTGTCAGCAAGTATTTGATGCTTGCCATTTGAATTTGGCTTGGCCAAACATGATGAAATTGGTTGTGGAGTGTTTGGCATGATTATGAGTATGTATGCAAAGTTTGGTGGCTAATTGATCAGTGTAGCTAGTACTTCCCTTGTAACTTAGTTTGCTAGTCAGTAGGCTTTGGGAGCTTGATGTGCTCAAATGGATGGGCCAGTTGGTCTAAATTTTGTGTAGGATAGTCTTACATGAGTGTGCACGTGCATGTAAATTTCGGTGGCAAGTGGAGATCCTAAATGGTACTTCCTTTACAACTTGGCAATCTGTACAGTAATATGGGGAGGGCGTTGTGCTCATATGATGTGTGTAATGAAGCTAAATTTTGGTGGAGGCTAGTCCTATATGATGGATAACATGCATGCAAAATTTGAGGCCATTTGGGTGAGTATAGCTAGCACTTCCTATACAAAGGGAAATTCTGTCACTGGTGCGTGTCAGTCCTAAACAAATGGTTTTTAACCCCTTTCCGCGACGGCATTTGGAACCGTCGCCAAGTGAGTGTGTGCGATAGGGTGTCCATCCCACACGACCCAGAAATCGTAGGGGATAGGCCCTCCTGGGACCCAGGCTGGGGCCGTGTGCGATCGGGCGAGGCATCGAAACCCAATCATTTTCATAGGTATGTACATCCCACACGGTAATCCGAGAAAATCATTTCCGTAGGTATGTACATCCCACACGGTGAATCCCAGAAAAACATTTACGTTCGTATGTATATCACACACAGTCAATCCAAGGAATACATTTCCACTCTTATGTACATCCCACACAGTCAATCCAGGGAAAACGTTTCCGTTCGTATGTACATCCCACACAGTTTTATGTGTAGGCTCGTTTGTGAAAGGTGTAACTATCACACACGCTCTGCCTTGGTTAACTGTTTGCTTTCATTAACTAAATCACACACGATTTGATGTAGTAAACTGTGTGGCATTGGGCTATCCATCACAAGCGCTTTTACTGCCAGAACCATTTGTAAAGTTCCATTCTCTTTTTATTTTTGCCTGTAATTTATTATTCTAATTGGAAATTTTGAAATATGAAACGTGCAACTCAAATTCTCAGCACAATGGTTCAACAACGAATCCATAAATAAAATTGCCAGTACAATATGTTCAGTAATTACAGGATTAGGCAGCAATTAACTATGATGAACCACAGTATTTAAAGGCGGTAAAGGTGAACAGACAAGTGTAAATCATTTTGACTGCCGACAGTGTTGAAGAAGAGGAATGCCCATAATGTGCCTTCCTGCATGCCATAGGCACGAACCACTTTTGTCCAACCCCTTGTGATGATCGCCCGCCCATCCTTCACCGCCTTCAGGAAGACTTCTAGAGCATTATCATGGTAGCACGAATTATATGCTTTAACCTTAGTTGCCTCCACTCCGGTCATGTAGTTTGCAAGGTAATAATCAGTAAATAGCTTCGGAAACCACTGAAAAGAGAAAAATATCATATACTAAGGTCTAATAGAGTAACTTGTTGTGGGCAGGGGGAAAAGGCAACACATTACTTACCATCCTAAAGTTCACTGTTGTCTCCGACAAAGTCTAAATAAAGAGCTTAATTCCAATCACCCGTTTCTTTCGCCTAACATTTTTTCTTAGTTTCCTCACTTGACGCTTGTTCATGAATATCTCATTGCCCCATACGCAAAAGGGATCGAAGCGTGGATCGATACCGCTCATATATGTACCTACAAGCAACCAGTAAATGTTAGAAGCTAAACTGAGATTGCACAAATGATGTAAAATACAACTACCTATGTTCCTAAGTACAAGTAATTTTTTTGAGATTTCACTATGAACTACATACTGATGTATATAGAATTACAGATATAGTTTAGATTAGAATCTAGATTCACTCATTTTGCTCCTTAAGTCTATATTGGAATCTCTAAAAATACTTATATTTAGGAATAGATGGTGTATAAGACATGGGATGCAGCTAACCTCGACGGCAAACAACAGCATCGCCCATTGTAGCCCTCTGTAAGTACATGGAAAGCCAATGTTAACTACAACAGGGTTAACATCCACCAAAAATAGCAAATGGTAATAAAACGGCAACATCTGTAGTGATATCTTCATTACGAAAGAATAGCACGGTAGCAAAGGGACGGATTAAAAAATGGATACAACTATTAATTGCAACAGGCTTAACAACATCCTAATTCATGTTTTGTAAGTTTGTAGCCATTGAAATACAACTCTTTAAAAATGGATACAACTGTTAATTGCAACAGGCTTAGTGGCCGTTGAAATTGGTACTGATAAAAATGCAATTGGCAGAGTTAAACATCACAGGGCAGGTGCTGCCAGAGCAGATAATGGCCCAGCTATCTATAAAAAGGTAGGGAAAATAGCTAAAATGTGTTAGGCATGTTTACGACAACATGCTTAATACATGGACAGTACAAAACATAGCCATTAATTGCAACTGGTATTGGTAAGATTGAACTGGTGGATGCATACTTGGTAAGTCCTGAGAGGTAGTTGCTGGGGCACTTCATCTTGGCCAGAGCCCGCCCAAAGTCAGAGGCGGTGGAGGCGAGCTGTTCCTACGGGTCGAAGCGTGGATCAGTGCCACTGACATGTGTACCTACAGGCAACCAGCAAATGGTAGAAGTTAAACTGCAATTGCACAAATGATGTGAAATACAGTAAGACATGGGATGCAGCTAACCTCGACGGCAAACAACAGCATCGGCAGTTCTGACCCTGCGTAAGTACATGGACAAGCATGTTGAGTACAACAGGGTTAGCATCCACCAAAAATAGCAAATGGGGCAGCATCTCTAGTATATCTTCATTGCGGGGAGTAGCATGGTAGCAAATGGACAGATTAAAAAATGGATACAACTGTTAATTGCAACAGGCTTAACAGCATCATAAGTCATGTTTTGTAAGTGTGTAGCCATTCAAATACAACTATTTAAAAATGGATTCAACTGTTAATTGAAACAGGCTTAATAGACATTGAAACCGGTACTGATAAAAATGCAATTGGCATACTTAAACATCACAAGGCAGGTGCTGCCAGAGCGGAGAATGGGCCAGATGTCTATAAAAAGGTAGGGAAAGTAGCAAAAACATGTTAGGCATGTTTACTAGAACATGCTTAATTCATCGACCGTACATAACATAGCCATTAATTGCAACTGGTATTGGTAAGATTGAACTGGTGAGTACATAGTTGGTAAGTCCCGGGAGGTAGTTGCTGGGGCACTTCATCTTGGCCAGAGCCCGCCCAAAGTCACCGACGGCGGAGGCGAGCTGTTCCTCCGGGTCGAAGCGTGGATCAGTGCCACTGACATGTGTACCTACAGGCAACCAGTAAATGGTAGAAGTTAAACTGCAATTGCAGAAATTATGTGAAATACTGTAAGACATGGGATGCAGCTCACATCGACGGCAAACAAAAGCATCGGTCGTTATGACCCTGCGTAAGTACATGGACAGGCATGTTAAGTACAACAGGGTTAGCATCCACTAAAAATAGCAAATGGGCAGCATCTCTATTGATATCCTGAGTCATGTATTGTAAGTTTGTTGTTGGTATTGGTGAAATTGAGCTGGACACGGTAATATTTGAACATCACACAGTGTGCAGTACTGAAATAAACAAGGCACGAACATGCTTAATACATCAACCGTACAAATCATAGCCATTTGCAAGTGGTATTGGTAAGATTTAGCTGGTCAGATCTTACCTGTTAAGTCCTGGGGGGGTAGTCGCTAGGGGACTTCATCTGGGCCAGAGCCTGCACCATGTCGGCGGCGGCGGCGGAAGCGAGGTGTTCCTCCGGGTCAACACGCAGAGCGGCCATCGCGCGATGGACCGCCATCAGCTTCTGGCGGGGGGGATTTGGAGGCATGAGGATGTTTCGCAGGCGCCATTTAAGCAATCAGGTCGGGGACGTCATAGGGATCGGTGGGTTACCTGACCGGATCCGAGCAGAACGTAGATGTGGTTGAAGATGTGGTTGCCGCGGCAGCGGTTTGAGATGCCGGTAGGGGAAGGCGCGAGGGAGGGGGATACTGAGGGGAAGGGGATGTGGTTGGAGGAATAAATTCTGAAATCACGCGCCTAATGAAAATTTCGGTGCGAAACTTGAAACTTGGGTGGGGGGAACACACAACACAGACGAAGCACATAAAATACTCGTGTGCGAGAAAAAAGAAAGTTGGCAGATCCCGTCTCCAAAAAAATGTACACGTGTACTTGATTTTTTTTGTCAATGGTACATTAGGTTTATTAGGAAACATCGCACAGGTAGCTAACTTATGGGTCATTAACGCAAAAAAACGCAGACGGGTACGACATAGAAACCGTGTGTTTTGTGATCTTCTAATGATTAACGCAAAAAGACGCACACGGGCACACATGCTAATCAATGCTCAAAGCCCTCAAAGGATGCTCTTACCGACATTGTACGTTAATACTACAAACTTAAAGTACTACTGGTAATTTGCTCTAATACTACAAACTTAAACTACTTCTCACATGCTGCCATCAGGGCATGCTGGCCAGACACCGGCGTTCTCCTTCCCGGCCTTGTAGGCGGCAACCCACCGTCCTTCGATCTCCGCAAGCTCTCCTCACCACGGTGTGCGGCCTCTTTCTTCTTGCGGCGGCGGGACTCTCTTTTCTTGACTGCTTTCTGCCTTTTCTGCTCCTTCTATACGGCTTTGGCCGCCTCTAGATCCACCACCCATTCAGCCATGGCAGCCTCAAAGTCCGCCCATGTAACTGTGTGGCCGCCGGCGGCGATGAACTCGGCGCGGCGAGATGCCATCGCTTCCTTACCATGTGTGCGGCCGCGTGCGGCGAGGAACGTGCCGCGGCGGGATGCCATCGCTTCCTTACCAGTTATTGTGCGCTGCGGTGCCATGGACGACGCCTGGAGAGAGCTCTACGACGGAGGAGCCGGGCAGCCGTACAGTGCGGTGGTATTCAAAAGCTCAACGACAAACGACAACAGAAATTTGGCTTACCTTACAATTTTGCCCGTTCATTATCGCACACGGTTCATCTCCGTTGCTTCCGGAAACAGTGTGCGCTGAGCCTATTGTGTGTTGCGTTATGATTGGCCGGAACCCCAGCCACGCGGATCGCGCGTGTGCACCATTGGATGCATCGCGATCGAACGGCAATCCACGTCCCTCACATCACACCCGTGCACCTGTAGCTGGATTGGATTTATATGCGCTAAATGCCTAGAAAATGCACATAATCCCCTCAATATGGTAAATGAGCCCGGAAAAATGACAAATTTGAACACAGTGATTTGCAGGGTGTATGTTCGTCGTAGAAAAAAACTCCAGGGCAAAGAAACAAGAAAAATTGGATTCCCCTTCAATCTTGGGGATTTCCCTCTCGAAAGCATGGAACTTCCTCGGTGATGGTTCGATTTATGAGGGGCGTGCATGACGACATAAGCCAAACCTTCTCAATTTTTTACCACGGCAAGGTGAGGTCATACCATGGCACCATGCCAGGCGTCATGTTTTTTAAGCATTTATTTCATTTTTCCTGTAGTTGAAAACCCAACAAACAAACATTTGTGGTTGACTATTGCCACAGATTTCATCGAAATATCTGTCCATTCCTTGTAAAAGGCATGAGAATTTACTAAATGGCACGAGCATGGTTTTCTAGGCCGTTCTTGTGGACCCTTTCATCTATCGATTGTTTGAACTTGAATTATGCGCATTAATGCCTAGGAAATGCACATAATCCCCTAAATATGGCAATTGAACCCGGAAAAGTGCCAAATTTGAACACGGTGATTTGCAGGTTGTATGTTCATCATAGAAGAAAAAACTCGTGGACAAAGGACAAAGGAAATTTGGAACCCCCCCCCCTCTTCAATCTTGGTGATTTCCCCCTCGAAACCATGAAACTTCCTCGGTGATGGTTCGATTTATGAAAGGCGCGCATCACGACATAAGGAAAACATTCTCCAATTTTTACCAGGGCATGGTGAGGCCATACCATGGCACCACGACAGGCGTCATGTTTTCCAACCATGTGTTTCATTTTTTGTATAGTTGTTAACCGAGTAAATGACGCATTTGTGGTTGACTATTGCCACACATTTCCTTGAAATATCTGCCTATTCCTTGTAAAAGGCATGAGAATGTACTAAATAACACGAGCATGGTTTTCCAGACCGTTCTTGTGCACCTTTTCATGCACCGATTGTTTGAATTTGAATTATGTCCATTAATGCCTAGAAAATGCACATAATCCCCAAAATATGGTAAATGAGCCCGGAAAAATGTCAAATTTGAACACGTTGCATTTGAGGCGGTATGTTGATCGTTGGGAAAAAACCGAATGACAAACTAGGACGGAAATTTGGATTCCCCTTCAATCTTGGGGATTTCCCTCTCGAAAGCATGGAACTTCCTCGGTGATGGTTCGATTTATGAAGGGCGTGCATGACGACATAAGCCAAACCTTCTCAAATTTTTACCAGGGCATGGTGAGGTTATACCATGGCACCATGCAAGGCGCCATGTTTTTTAAGCATTTATTTCATTTTTTCTATAGTTGAAAACCCAACAAACAAACATTTGTGGTTGACTATTGCCACAAATTTCATCGAAATATCCGTCCATTCCTTGTAAAAGGCATGAGAATTTACTAAATGGCACGAGCATAGTTTTCTAGGCCGTTCCTGTGGACCCTTTCATCCATCGATTGTTTGAACTTGAATTATGCGCATTAATGCCTAGGAAATGCATATAATCCCCTAAATATGGCAAATGAACCTGGAAAAGTGCCAAATTTGAACACGGTGATTTGAAGGTTGTATGTTCATCATAGAAAAAAACTCGTGGACAAAGGACAAAGGAAATTTGGACCCCCCCTTCAATCTTGGTGATTTCCCCCTCGAAACCATGAAACTTCCTCGGTGATGGTTCGTTTTATATATGGCGCGCATCACGACATAAGGAAACATTCTCCAATTTTTACTAGGGCATGGTGAGGCCATACCATGGCACCACGACAGGCGTCATGTTTTCCAACCATGTGTTTCATTTTTTGTATAGTTTTTAACCGAGTAAACGACGCGCTTATGGTTGACTATTGCCACACATTTCCTTGAAATATCTGCCCATTCCTTGTAAAAGTCATGAGAATGTACCAAATAACACGAGCATGGTTTTCCAGACCATTCTTGTGCACCTTTTCATGCACCGATTGCTCGAATTTGAATTATGTCCATTAATGCCTAGAAAATGCACATAATCCCCTAAATATGGTAAATGAGCCCGGAAAAATGTCAAATTTGAATACGTTGCATTTGAGACGGTATGTCGATCGTTGGAAAAAAACTGAATGACAAACTAGGACGGAAATTTGGATTCCCCTTCAATCTTGGGGATTTCTCTCTCGGAAGCATGGAACTTCCTCGGTGATGGTTCGATTTATGAAGGGCATGCATGACGACATAAGCCAAACCTTCTCAAATTTTTACCAGGGCATGGTGAGGTCATACCATGGCACCATGCCAGGCGTCATGTTTTTTAAGCATTTATTTCATTTTTTCTATAGTTGAAAACCCAACAAACAAACATTTGTGGTTGACTATTGCCACACATTTCATCGAAATATCTATCCATTATTCCTTATCAAATGCATGAGAATTTACTAAATTTCACAAGCATGGTTTTCCAGGCCATTCTTGTGGACCCTTTCATGCACCGATTGTTTGAACTTGAATTATGTGCATGAATGCCTAGGAAATGCACATAATCCCCTAAATATGGCAAATGAACCCGGAAAAGTGCCAAATTTGAACACGGTGATTTGCAGGTTGTATGTTCATCATAGAAAAAAACTCATGGACAAAGGAAATTTGGATCCCCCTTCAATCTTGGTGATTTCCCCCTCGAAACCATGAAACTTCCTCGGTGATGGTTCGTTTTATATATGAAAGGCGTGCATGACGACATTTTTTACCAGGGCACGGTGAGGTCATACCATGGCACCACACCAGGCGTCATGTTTTTCCAAGCATGTATTTCATTTTGTATAGTTGTTAACCCAGAAAACGACACGTTTATGGTTGACTATTGCCACACATTTCCTTGAAATATCTGCCCATTCCTTGTAAAAGGCATGAGAATGTACTAAATAGCACGAGCATGGTTTTCCAGACCGTTCTTGTGCACCTTTTCATGCACCGATTGTTCGAATTTGAATTATGTGCATAATTAATGCCTAGAAAATGCACATAATCCCCTAAATATGGTAAATGAGTTCGGAAAAATGTCAAATTTGAACACGTTGCATTTGAGGCGGTATGTTGATCGTTGGAAAAAAAATGAATGACAAAATAGGACGGAAATTTGGATTCCCCTTCAAACTTGGGGATTTCCCTCTCGAAAGCGTTGAACTTCCTCAGTGATGGTTCGATTTATGAAGGGCGTGCACGATGACATAAATCAAACCTTTTCACCTTTTAACCAGGGCACGGTGGGGCCATACCATGGCACCATGCCAGTCGTCATGTTTTTCAAGCACATATTTCATTGTTCTATAGTTGGTAACCCAGTAAATGACGCGTTTGTGGTTGACTATTGCCATGCATTCCATTGAAATCTCTGCCCATTCCCTGTAAAAGGCTTGAGAAATTACTAAATACCATGAGTATGGTTTTTCCAGACCGTTCTTGTGCACCCTTTCATGCACCGATTGTTTGAATTTGAATTATGTGCATTAATGCCTACGAAATGCACATAACGCCCTAAATATTGTAAATGAACCCGGAAAAGTGTCAAATTTGAACACGGTGATTAGCAGGGTTTATGTTCATCATCGAAAAAAAACTCATGGATGAAGGACAAAGGAAATTTGGATTCCCATTCAATCTCGGTGATTTACTATTGCACACGATTCATCTCCGTCGCCTCTGCGAACCGTGTGTGTTCACTCACACATGCAAAAGGAAAAGAAAACCCTCGCCCACTTTGTCCCCACTCACTCGCCGCGGACTCCTCCGCAACTCTGCACCCTAAGCTCGACGGCTGTTGGCGGCGGGCGTAGGTCGCGCTCCAAACGGCACCGGATTTCGCCTCCACCGCTTTCCGCCGCCTGTCTGCACCGACATTCTAGACTCTGGTCGAGTGGGGTTTTCTGCGGGATTGGGCCGGGGATTTTTCTCATGGAGAAGGTAATCAACTTAATTAGCAAAATATTCACTCATCTCTTATCGCAGACCGTCCGTCGCTATTAATCAACCGGCGGAAATCATCGTGGAATCATTTTTGTTCTAGCTGATTTGTGGGTGTTCATTCATGTGTCCACAGTGCGAGCGCAAATCGGGCAACTGTGGTCGTGGCCAGTCGGAAACGAAGTTCTATCTCAGCATTCTGTATGACTTCAGGGAGCGCTCGGTATGTTCAATCTCAACCTACCACGGTCGGCATGGCCTAAATTTGTGAACATATACCGTCTGTTGCTACATTACCTATATATTTGCATCAAATCTTTGTTACATTATTTATTTTTAATTCTACATTTTTGTACTTTGCTTTATATATATGGATCTATTCTATCTGTTACTCCCATATTTGCATCTTGCTCTGTTATGTCAATATATCTAATTTACGTTCTTAATTTTCATTTCAAGCAGAACATCCCTTGCTTTGCAAGAACGGGAGTAGAAGGAAATCTTGGGCTTTACTTTGCTGATGACTCCCAGGATGTCATATTGACAACGCAGCATGGATTTACAATGACGGTTAGCATCAAACTTGATAAAGATGGTCACTCCTATTTTAATGCAGACCTTTGGAGAAAAATGTCTAAGTGTTATGAACTGAAAGCTGGCAATAAAATTCTAGTGCGTGCACCACAGCCTGGTCTAATTAACATGGATGTTTACTTCCCCAACGTCATCAGTCGATCAAAGTCTGATCGAGGTTAGTGTCCTTTAACTTTCTCCTTGCTGTCATATTACTATTTAAGCAACCAATTGATCACTATTTAAGCAACCAATAGTGATATCATATTCTGACTCCGTTCCTAGGCATTAACAAATTCTATTTACCAATTTATGCGCACTATATATTCTCCTGCCATGTTCTGAATAAATAATACCTTTCCACCTTTTAAGCAGGATATGTTGGATGCATAGTGAACGATCTATATGTTACTAAGCATACCAAATTTCACTGGAAGGACTTGAAGCATGTCATAAACTTTGTTGATAATCTGACAGAGATAGCACAGCGTATGAATGCTAGATTTTGGATGGGATTAATTAGACCTATGGTGCACACACTAAACAAGACAAATTGTGTGCACAAAACGCTGGTAAAAAGTCTTATTTTAATGTTGATGCGTATAAACTATATATGTCTTCAATGATATGTTACAATTGTTTTTTTATTCTACATGTCAACAGAAATTGCCCCCTGTAGCAGTTCCTGAATCGATTTCCCGGCGTGGTCGAATTACACTTGTGCCTGCTAATAACGCCAAAGTGATTGCAAGGTAATGCATTTCCCGCAGAAATGGAACCATTCAAACTAACAAGTTATCGCTTCTCGTGGCAATGCATCCATATTGGAAAATTGGAGACACCGTTCTACTCATGATCTACCAAGGCACAGGAGGGCTCTTCCTTTTCATTGACGAGATGCCGAGTCGCCGTGATCAAGCTGCTTCCAGTGGATAGTTGTGGTTGTTGGCCCTCAGCCTCTTAAAATGTGCTAGCTGTTACTATATATGTTAAGTATGTAGATATGGACCATATGGTTGTTGGCCCTTAGCCTCTTAAAATGTGATAGTTGTTACTATGTTAAGTATGTAGATATGGACCATATGGTTGTCAAAACCGTGTTACGAAGATCCTCCTTTTGTCGAATAGTGTAACCACTATATATATGTTACTCAAATTTTGTTACCCAAGTTCATAAATTTTCATGGAAAGTATTAGTATCGTACACAATTCATTGAGTTTAAGCGTGTGCCCGATGACCAGAAGGCATTTGCATATTAACTATCCATATTGCAAACTCACGCACATGTTAACATAAGGAAACATATGTGTAACATACTAATCATCGCACAAGAGTACTCGCAGACGCATCGTGTGCGATACTCCGCCACCGCAAGCAACTAGTTTGCATTTTTTTAAAGTATTTTGTACACACAGAATCGCACACGAAGTAATTGCATTGACCATCTGTGTTGTAATTTCTCATCGCAAACAGTTCATCCGAGTCAGCTGTTTGCCACGTATCACACACATCTTGTTTACATGACTCGTTTGTGTTCTTTTGGCTCATCGCAAACAGTTCATCCATGTGAACTGTATGCCGCATATCACACACATCTTGTTAAGTTGAACTGTTTCTGTTGTGTTCCCTAATCGAAAACAGTTCGTCCGAGTTAACCGTATGTTGTATATCGCACACACATTGATATGGCTGCCCGTTTTTGTTGTTCTACCTCATCGCAAATAGTTCGAATGGATTAACCGTGTGTCCTGCATCGCACACAAATTGTTATGGCTGCCCGTTTCTGTTGTTCTGCCTCATCGCAGATAGTTTGAATGGATTAACCATGTGTCCTGCATCGCGCACGCAACTAAAATCTGAACCATGTTTGATGGCTCCGCCATTGCAAACGTTTTTGCACCTTTTCTGACGGGTTTTTACACCACCGTTTGCGATTATTGCATCGCACACAATTTCAGCAAAGGGTCTTTGATCGTACTGTCGCGTTAGTAGTATCCTGCAGTAGTGTGTACAAACACTTGGAGATGATGGTGAGCTCCAATTTGGGCTCAAGTGGGTGGATGAAAAATATACTTCCTTCACAACATGGCTAGGTGGATGCAATCTTTGGGAAAATTGCGGAGGAAGCTATTGTTGTTGGATGTGGCTCAAATTTGGTGATAATGCATGATATGATCTTATGGTGGTGTATGAAAATTATGGGCTTCATAGGATGAAGCTATAATTTAATTTCTTTGCAATTTGATAGATATAGCAGAAACTTAAAAGGGGTGCTCTGATCAAAACTTGACTTGGGTGTGGGTGGTTTAAGATTGAAATAGTGAAGATATTTGTAGGAGGATCTCTACAAATATCTTGGTGATTTTATGTGCAAGGAACAAGGGTGTTTTAGTGCAACTATGGTTCTAGGGTTTTTGTTAGTAGGGAGGGTTGTTAGGGTTTTGGGAGGCAGAACCCCAATCTCAAGTAACTAGGCAAGTCACTAGTCAGAATTAAACACAAGAGTGCAAATAAAATCCAAGAACATAAAAATAAAAGGATGGGAGGCAAAACAAGAAATGAATTTTCCAGAAGGGAAAATCTAGGGTGTTACAAACCTACCCCCCTTAAGAAAATCTCATCCCGGGATGTCTGGGCTTACCTTTCCCACACGGAAACATACCTTGGGGTTTCTCTGGTAGTGCTTGAGGTCTTGATCTTCTGGGTATACTGATCATTTCTGACTGCCCTGATCCATACTGTGACATTGGGTCTCTAGGGTTATTGGGGTTGAATTCTGGTTATCTAACGTCAATTACTTCTTGATGTTATGTCCTACTGATGATCAAACACCAAGCCTTGCTGGTATCATCTCTGGTTATAGCATGTCATCTGGGTGGTCCGTTGCCAAGTTTCCCAGGTCTTGCTAACGGAATTGTTCCTTGTTGATGTGTCTGTCCCCTGTTCTGAGGCGTTGAATCCTTTTTGTGGTGGTGGCTTGTTGGAATAATGGTTTATCCTGCTGACGTCCTTGTGTTGGCAGGGGCTTGCACGGGATCATATTGTCATTATGGTGTTGTATCCAATAATTGGTTTGTATTGTTGGCGGTGTAGTGTGCTTTGTGTGCCAAGTCTTGCACCCATATTCTCATGCGGGATTGGTCAGCACTGCATTCTGACACTAAGTATCGTATCCAGGGTGGGTACCAAGTGTCGTAAGTGCCTGACACCAAGTGCACCTAGGGTGGCCTCTAACACCAAGCATGTATATCTTCTCGTCTTGAGCTTGCTTTCCGTCTGGTTCTGTCATACTTTTCCAGGGAATCTTAAATTGCATGGGAACTCAATCTTTGAATTTGGGTGGCAATCCATTTGCGTGGGAAAACTGAAAGGTCAAACTCTTGGGTGACCACACATCCGTGTGTTTTATGACAGACCAATCTTGTCACGTGGTGCGGTGGTTCTAACACCAAGGCTTCTTGCTTTTTGTCTTATGGGTGTTTGGTGGAGTTGAGTCTGGGTATCGCTTGGTGTTAGTGCTCTGACACCAAGTCTTGTGTATTGTATGTGCACTGGGTCTTGTGTGAATGCCAAATCCTCCATTTGCGCCAAGTCTTGTCCCAATCGTAAAGATTCAACGAGATAAAAACAGCTAATCAATTTCAACAACAAAAGTGGAATCATGAGCCACTATTCTACAACTTATAATGCAAACTACACATAGACATTGTTCATAATTAATTTGCACTAATGATTAAACTTAATTAATTCATAATTGTGCTCCCACTCAAATCAAAATCTCTCATAATTGATAGTGAGTGATTCAAGAACCTGGTCTTGTTCTAGCCATTGATGTGTACATCACTGATGACGTGAACTTCGACCGGTAGGCAATCTTTTGTCGATCATATATACATATGGATCTTTTTCCTTTTTTGATGCTCCATGCTCGAGCTCACAACGATTGTGCCAGAACTTCAAGACAACTGAGTGTTGTCTGCTTGCTTGGTCTGCCCTCGCCCACCTTACACTTCACGGTCCGTTTGTACTCATGTGGACATGATGCACTCCGGAAAGCCACATGTTATAGATAGTTGCAACATTGGGAAGAACACCTTTTAACTTGATATTTTCAATGAGAGATCACCCGAATAATTGACTATTGCGCAGTCAGAGGATGCAAAAAATAAAGAGATAAACATCTCAGGCAATTCATAATAGCATGATATGGTATAGCCCTGGTGATGCAGAGCATCCTACTGTCAACCAGATGGACATGCCATCATCACCTGAGACACTGAGTGGGCCGATGATAAGAGCTCGTGCAATAGCAATCGAATCCAAGGTGAACTCGCTCCTTAGTTATTTCCCTTTGCATGCATGTGAGACACGACTACTACCTCAAATTGATATGTTATGTGTGACCAGGAACCAAGAGAAGATCCATGGAGCAGCTAGGAGCGATCACCGGAAGTGGAGCAAGGAGTTGAGAAGCTGGAAGCTACACGCATCGTACGTCCGAAAGCCACCGGACATCCAGTGCGGCAATAGGAAGAGTGCTCAGGAAATCTACCGAAGGCCAAGTCTACAGCGACCGGATGACTGGCCAACGCCGAATGTTCGACAAGCTCCAACCATAAATTTACTGACCACATCTGGAAATCTGATGCCTCATGTCCAGAGCCAAAACTTTGGAAGTTTGACGCCCTCCAGACGACCGGATGCTCGCGCGCCACCGGACGACCCAAACTCGTTGGACGGTCGACGCTGCTGATACGTCTCCAACGTATCTACTTTTCCAAACATGTTTGCCCTTGTTTTGGACTCTAACTTGCATGATTTGAATGGAACTAACCCGGACTGACGCTGTTTTCAGCAGAATTGCCATGGTGTTATTTTTGTGTAGAAATAAAAGTTCTCGGAATGACCTGAAACTTCACGGAGAATATTTTTGGAATAAATAAAAAATATTGGCAAAAGAGTCAACACCAGGGGGCCCACGCCCTGTCCACGAGGGTGGAGGGCGCGCCCCTGCCTCGTGGGCCCCCTGAGGCTCCACCGACCTCAACTCCAACTCTATATATTCATGTTCGGGGAGAAAAAAATCAGAGAGAAGGATTCATCGCGTTTTACGATACGGAGCCGCCGCCAAGCCCAAATCTCTCTCGGGAGGGCTGATCTGGAGTCCCTTCGACGCTCCGGAGAGGAGAATCCGTCGCCATCGTCATCATCAACCTTCCTCCATCACCAATTTCATGGTGCTCACCGCCGTGCATGAGTAATTCCATCGTAGGCTTGCTGGACGGTGATGGGTTGGATGAGATTTATCATGTAATCGAGTTAGTTTTGTTAGGGTTCGATCCCTAGTATCCATTATGTTCTAAGATTGATGTTTCTATGACTTTGCTATGCTTAATGCTTGTCACTAGGGCCCAAGTGCCATGATTTCAGATCTGAACCTATTATGTTTTCATGAATATATGTGAGTTCTTGATCCTATCTTGCAAGTCAATAGTCACCTACTATGTGTTATGATCCGTAACCCAGAAGTGACAATAATCGGGACCACTCCCGGTGATGACCGTAGTTTGAGGAGCTCATATATTCACTAAGTGTTAATGCTTTGGTCCGGTACTCTATTAAATGGAGGCCGTAATATCCCTTAGTTTCCAATAGGACCCCGCTGCCATGGGAGGGTAGGACAAAAGGGGTATTCTATTTCTCAGTCCTGAAGATATGCAAGAGGCAAAGAAATCTATGAAAGAAAAGGGTATTAAAGCTGAAGATGTTAAGAATTTACCACCTATTGAAGAAATACATGGTCTTGATAACCCGACACAGGTAGTAAAGGTAAATTCTCTCTATAGATTTGATGAAGGTGATATCCCTCGTTATAAGTCTGCTAGCCAATGCTTAGATGAGTTTGATAATTTTATTGTTAAACAAGAAAACTTCAATGCTTATGTTGGTAGACAATTGAAACGTAATGCTTATATGATTGAACACTTGAGTGATTATATGTCTAGAGTTAAAGGCGAACTTAAACTTATTAGTAAACATGCTTCTATGGTTACCACTCAAGTAGAACAAGTGCTTAAAGCTCAGAATGATTTGCTCAATGAATTAAATAATAAGAAAAATGATAATGTTGTTAGAGTTATGACTAGAGGGGGTAAAATGACTCAGGAACCTTTGTATCCTGAGGGCCACCCTAAGAGAGTTGAGCAAGATTCTCAGAGAACTAATGTTGATACACCTAGTTCTTCTAAGAAGAAGAAAAAGAAAAATGATAGGACTTTGCATGCTTCTAGTGAACCTGTTGTTGACACACTTGAGAATCCCAATGATATTTCTATTTCTGATGCTGAAACACAATCTGGTAATGAACATGAACCTAGTGATAATGTTAATGATGATGTTCATGTTGATGCTCAACCTAGCAATAACAATGATGTAGAGATTGAACCTGCTGTTGATCTTGATAACCCACAATCAAAGAATCAACGTTATGATAAGAGAGACTTCATTGCTAGGAAGCACGGTAAAAAAAGAGAACCATGGGTTCAGAAACCCATGCCTTTTCCTCCTAAACCATCCAAGAAAAAGGATGACGAGGATTTTGAGTGCTTTGCTGAAATGATTAGACCTATCTTTTT
This sequence comes from Triticum aestivum, assembly GCF_018294505.1. Classification (NCBI taxonomy): domain Eukaryota; kingdom Viridiplantae; phylum Streptophyta; class Magnoliopsida; order Poales; family Poaceae; genus Triticum; species Triticum aestivum. Next base: position 195,203,566 of record NC_057808.1, on the reverse strand, counting down.
GCGTATACGTTTGACTAATATGCTTAAAAGGAATCCTTATGCTAAGTATATGAAAGAGATTGTTACAAATAAAAGAAAGATACCAGAAGCTGAAATTTCCAGCATGCTTGCTAATTATACTTTTAAAGATGGAATACCTAAGAAACTAGGAGATCCAGGAGTACCAACTATACCATGCTCCATTAAAAGAAACTATGTTATAACTGCTTTATGTGATCTTGGAGCCGGTGTTAGTGTTATGCCTCTCTCTTTATATCGTAGACTTGATTTGAATAAGTTGACACATACTGACATATCTTTGCAAATGGACGATAAATCAACTGCTATACCTGTCGGTATTTGTGAGGATGTGCCTGTTGTGGTTGCAAACGTTACTATTTTAACGGACTTTGTTATTCTTGATATTCCCGAGGACGATAGTATGTCGATTATCCTTGGTAGACCCTTTTTGAATACTGCAGGGGCTGTTATTGATTGCAACAAAGGCAATGTCACTTTTCATGTTAATGGTAATGAGCATACGGTACACTTTCCGAGGAAACAACCTCAAGTCCACAGTATCAATTCTATTAGAAAATTCCAACGATTACTATTGGAGGTTTTGAATTCCCTCTTCCTACTGTCAAGAAGAAATATGATATTCTTATTGGTGGGGATGTGCATATCCCTGTTGAGGTAACTGAGGGTTATTCAAAAATTCTCCGGTTTCATGCAATTCGGAAAGAGATTGTTAACAAGACTTGATCAACCTTGTTAGTGGATTCCTTTTGATGAGCATGAGATGGATGAAGTTAGAAAGCACAACTCTTTGTACCCTCCTGTCACTTTCTGTTATTTAGATTAAATAAGGCAAAAATAGTATTTTCTGTCTGTTTTCTGAATTATCCTTGCAATAAAAAATATCCTGGAAATAAAAGTTCTCCAAATGCCCCGAAATTGAAATATGATTTTTTGTAGAATATTTAAGAATATCTGGCACTGAGAACACAACAGAGGGGGCCACCACCTGGCCACGAGGGTCCAGGGCGCGCCCCCTGCCTCATGGTCCCCATGTGACCCCCCCTCCACTTATTCCTGCACCCACACACTTCTTCTTCCTCCAGAAAAAATCCTCCCATAGATCAAACATGTGTTCTAGCTCATCTTGCTACCATTTTTGATCTCCTTGCTCAAAGCTTCATTCACAAAACTGTTTTGGGGGATTGTTCTTCGGTATGTGACTCCTCCAATGGTCCAATTAGTTTTTGTTCTAGTGCTTTATTTATTGCAATTTTTTGCTGCTTAGGTGACCCTGTTCTTGAGCTTGCATGTCAAATTTATATGGTCAAAAGTAGTTTTAATGCATGATATAGCCTCTAGGCACTTGTGGGAGTAGTTGCTATCAATCTTGTTGAGTTTGGTTCACTTTTATTTTGAGTCACTAAAAATTTCAGAAATTTTTCAGAGGAAGAAATATGTTTAGGAAAATGTACCAAGGTGGTTCCTCAAGAAAGCAAGGACCCAGGCTCGCGATACGTGAGCCGGACAATGAACTACCAAGGGAAGCTCAAGTGCGGCCTTGTGAATGGTCGTCAGAGGAGTTTATGGCCGGAGCAGGTATCAAGGATGAATTTGACGCGTATGTGCGTAATGCTGATCTTGAGGGCTTCGTGTTAGATAAGTGCCCGCAATACCGTTACCTAACTGATTCCTTTGTGAGAAGGTTTAAATTTACATCCTCACGCAATTCTCACACTGTTTTATTTGATCTTTATGATAAATCATATACCATGGATTTAGAAGATTTTAATACTGCTTGTAAACTCCCGCAGTGGGGCAATGTTAGTGAACCTCGCAAATCTGAATATAAAGACTTTCTTGCTAGTATCACTGTGGGGGAATCTAGAGAAATCACACAAGCTACCATAGGGAGCATTCATTTTCCTTCCATGCATTATTTTGCTCTCTTTATAGGTAGATGCATTAACGGTAAAGATGAAGCTTGTCACATGTGCGTTCCAGATCTTTGTGTCCTCAAGAGTGCGGTATTAGAAGATAAATAATATAACCTGAGGGCCATTTTTGCACGAAGGTTGCATCTTAACGGTTTAAGTGGAGACTTGTTTGGTGGAATTTATGCAACTCGTGTAGCTAATTATCTTGATGTACCCATACATGCAAATGACATGGAATTGCCTCCCGCTTATCTAGATTATAATGCTATGGTTCGCCATCAGTTTGTTGAGAGGAATGAACAGTTCCTCCAGTACCGACTAATCTTCGACAGACGTCGCATTGTCCATGTTGCTCTCCCTGCCCCTACTTTCTTTGACTTTCAGGCAAAAAGGAGATATGTTATAACCAGGGAGGAGGCTAACGAGTATGAAAGGAGGACGGAGGCAGCTCGCCTCCAAGCTGCAGCTCGTCAGGCAATAGCCGCTACATCTCAGTACGACCCCAGCTACAACTTTGGATATCCACCAGGCCAGCCGTGGCCATAGACCAACTTAGGCCAAAAGCCTAAGCTTGGGGGATTATGTATTTCTCACCGATATTACATTCATGTTCACACACTCATGCCAGTTGTCGGTGCTCATACTTTTTCATTGTACTATCCATGCTAGTTTATTTTCTGTTTTAAGCCTTCTTCCTGTGTGTTTGAAAAACCTTAAGAAAAACCCAAAAAATTAGTTGTAGTTTTTAGCTAGTTTACTTTCCATGCCTGTAGTAGTAATAATTAAAAGAAGACCCAAAAAAGATTTCTCGTTCTTCTTTTGCTTGTTTGGAGCTTTCCCGTGTAAATAGTTTTATTATTTTCTTTGGGGGTCGAGAGGAGAAGACCATGATGAAAATGTTGAGTGGCTCTTATATGCATTATTGTTGATTTAACCAAGAGCCCATATTACCTTGTCTTCTCCCTTGTATTGAATGCTTGCAGATTCCAGCTTAGTCCAATTGCACGTGCACTATTATTATTATCCACACCGTTCGGTCATGCAAGTGAAAGGCAATAATGACGATATATGATGGACTGATTGAGATGAGAGAAGCTGGTATGAACTCGACCTATCTTGTTTTTGTAAATATGATTAGTTCATCGTTCCTGATTCAGCCTATTATGAATGAAACATGTTTGCGATGACAATTAGAGATTATAGTTGCTCATGCCATGCTTAATTTGCTAGGAGTTTCTGATGGTTTACCTTGCATGCCAACATGCTATTAAAATGGTTGTGATGTGGTATGATAGGGTGGTATCCTCCTTTGAACGATTCGAGTGGCTTGACTTGGCACATGTTTACGCATGTAATTGAAACAAAATCAACATAGCCTCCATCATATTTATGTTCATGGTGAATTATATCCTACTCATGCTTGCACTCAATGTTGATTAATTTTAGTGCATGTTCATGACTATTGTCGCTCTCTAGTTGGTCGCTTCCCAGTCTCTTTCTAGCCTTCACTTGTACTAAGCGGGAATACTGCTTGTGCATCCACTTCCATAAACCCCAAAGTTATCCCATATGAGTCCACCATACCTTCCTATATGCGGTATCTACCTGTCATTCCAAGTAAATTTGTATGTGCCAAACTCTAAACCTTCAAATGAAATTCTGTTTTGTATGCTCGAAAAGCTCATGTATCAACTAGGGTTGTCTGTATCTTCCATGCTAGGTGGGTTATTCTCACGAGGAGTGGACTCCGCTCCTCATTCACGAGAAAATGGCCGGTAACCGGGATGCCCAGTCCCATGCTCAAATCAAAATAATTGCAAAGAAAACTCCCCCAGGATTGTTGTTAGTTGGAGGCACCCATTGTTTCGGACAAGCCATGGATTGATGTTTGTTGGTGGTGGGGGAGTATAAACTTTACCATTCTGCTTGGGAACGGCCAATAATGTGTGTAGCATGGAAGATATCGAGATCTCTTGGTTGTTATGTTGACAATGAAAGTATGCCACTCAAAATATTATTTATCTCTATTTCAAAAATTGAGCTCTGGCACCTCTACAAATCCCTGCTTCCCTCTGTGAAGGGCCTATCTATTTACTTTTATGTTGAGTCATCATCCTCTTATTAAAAAGCACCAGTTGGAGAGCACTGCTATCATTTCCATGCATTACAATTAGTTTACATTGAGTATGACTATGACTGGATCTCTTTTGCCATGAATTACAATGTCTAGTCAGTCCTTGATCTTCAGAGGTGCTCTGCATTTATGTTTTGCGGTCTCAGAAAGGGCTAGCGAGATACCATCTTGTTATATCATATTATGATTGTTTTGAGAAAGTGTTGTCATCCGAGATTTACTATTATTGCTCGCTAGTTGATTATGCCATTGATATGAGTAAACATGAGACCTAAATGTTATTGTGAATATGGTTAGTTCATAATCTTTGTTGAAAACTTGAATGCTGGCTTTACATATTTACAACAACAAGAGAAAACAGAGTTTGTAAAAGTTTTCCTTTATCACTTTCAGTTTGTCAACTGAATTCCTTGAGGACAAGCAAAGGTTTAAGCTTGGGGGAGTTGATACGTCTCCAGGGTATGTACTTTTCCAAGCATGTTTGCCCTTGTTTTGGACTCTAACTTGCATGATTTGAATGGAACTAACCCGGACTGACGCTGTTTTCAGCAGAATTGCCATGGTGTTATTTTTGTGCAGAAATAGAAGTTCTCGGAATAACCTGAAACTTCACAAAGAATATTGTTGGAATAAATAAAAAATACTGGCGAAAGAGTCAACACCAGGGGGCCCACACCCTGTCCATGAGGGTGGAGGGCACGCCCACCCCCCTGGGCGCGCCCCCTGCCTCGTGGTCCCCCTGAGGCTCCACCGACCTCAACTCCAACTCTATATATTCACGTTTGGGGAGAAAAAAATCAAAGAGAAGGATTCATCGCGTTTTACGATACGGAGCCGCCGCCAAGCCCTAATCTCTCTCGGGAGGGCTGATCTGGAGTCCGTTCGGGGCTCCAGAGAGGGGAATCCGTCACCATCGTCATCGTCAACCTTCCTCCATCACCAATTTCATGATGCTCACCGCCGTGCGTGAGTAATTCCATCATAGGCTTGCTGGACGGTGATGGGTTGGATGAGATTTATCATGTAATAGAGTTAGTTTTGTTAGGGTTTGATCCCTAGTATCCATTATGTTCTAAGATTGATGTTGCTATGACTTTGCTATGCTTAATGGTTGTCACTAGGGCCCGAGTGCCATGATTTCAGATCTGAACCTATTATGTTTTCATGAATATATGTGAGTTCTTGATCCTATCTTGCAAGTCAATAGTCACCTACTATGTGTTATGATCCGGTAACCCCGAAGTGACAATAATCGGGACCACTGCCGGTGATGACCGTAGTTTGAGGAGTTCATATATTCACTAAGTGTTAATGCTTTGGTCCAGTACTCTATTAAAAGGAGGCCTTAATATCCCTTAGTTTCCAATAGGACCCTGATGCAGAACATCCTACGGTCATCCCCATGGACCTACCATCGTCTCATCAAGAGCCAACAGGACCCATGACACGAGCACGAGCTAGAGCTCTCGATAACGAGGTGACTTCTTTCCTTAGTGATATCACATATGATCCACCCGAGACATGGCTACTACCTAAGTTCGATATGTTGTGCATGATTAGGTATCAAGAGGACTCTCTCGAAGATGCACGTGAAGACGGACAAGCCGCTAACTCCACGGATGAAGAGGAACGTCGAAAGGAGAAGAAGGCAGCTCCAGGGCCCGGACATCCGGCCCCAGCCCCGGACATCCGGCCGCTGGAGACATCCACTACAGCAACAATCCAGCAACCGAAGCTACAGGACCCGGACATCCGGCCCCAGCCTCGGACATCTGGCCACGCACCAGCCCGGACATCCGGCCTCTGCCCGGAAATCCGGCGCCCATCACAGAATGTACCCGAAGCTAAACCACTTCAGCCCAGACATCCGGCCAAAGGCCCGGACATCCGGCTCTTCGCGAAGCCCGGACATTCGGCCCCGTCTGTCTGCGCACAGTAAAGGGCCGAGGCCCATGTACCCTTTCGCCCCCGTAGACTATATATACTCCTCCTCCTCCCTCTTTCTAGGGTTAGCATTGGTTTAGCCCATATGTGAGATAGAGCATTGCTCATCCATTACGGATCTACTCCATGAGAGAGACCGCGGCCCCTCTATGGAGAAGATCACCTTGGACTCAAGACCCCCTCTTGGGTGGCCCCATCAAGACCTCCTCTAGGAGAAGAACCGGTTACCTTTGTATCGTCCTTTGTTGGATTTGGATCTTGTACCTCCTCTCGTGTTTTGAGGATCTAGCATATGTGTGACTATATCTTGTTGGTTTGAGAGTTCCTCTTGTGTTTCCCCGTGTGTTCTTCGTGTTCTTAGTTGGGATCCGCTCCTTTCGTGAAAGATCGGCCATATAGGGTTCCACCCTACATCATCTTGGTATCATGAGCCACGTTGATCACGATTTCGGAGCCCCCTCTCTTTGTTTTCTAGCCTAGTTTTGTTGATTTTGTTCCTAATTTGAAAATTGCCCCACAAAAATAGCCCCAATTTTTTTTTGTGATTTGTTGGTGTGATGAAGTTTCGTTGGATTTGATCTGCGGATTTCGTGTGTTGCAGGTACATCTAGCTTTCCCCCATCTTTTCCCCAATTTCCATCCATAAAATCTTCCGAATTTTGCCCCGGATTTGACCTCTCCACACGGTGTTCATCGAGTTCGTCCACGGATCCAGAGCCCAGACATCCGGCCCGATAGCCCGGACATCCGGCCCTCAGCCCGGACATCCGGCCACCCCGGACATCCGGCCCTCAGCCCGGACATCCGGCCCCTGACAGCAACACTTCCATCCACCGCCCTGTTTCCCGCCTAACTTTCGTCCAATTTTGACCCGGTGCCCATTTCCACTTCCGCATACCACCACCACTTCCGCACAACATCACCATAGCCTTCCCGCTACCACCTCCGACAATTTTGAACCGTTTTGCTTTGAGAATTTGAGTTGTGGCTTTCGTTTCCTAATGTGTTTCGGCTACTTAGGGACGGTTCGACATCAACACCACCACCGCTCATCTTTGCCACGGACTACTACGAACGGCTACATCATTTTGGTATCAACCTCATCTTGGTATCGTGATATCATCATACTTTCTTGCATTTGCATTGATAACCCCATAGCCTTACTTTTGCGTCACTTACTCGTTGAGACTAGCCTTTGAGTATTGCCGGCAACGTAACTTGTGCACATTAGTGATCATACTTCCCATAGCATACATACCACATCATCGTGTTGCATATCTTGGTATCATCTCTTGTGTCACAAAGTTGTCATCATGTACATAATTGCTATCTTGGTTCGTGAAGCATTGCATGCGAAACGAGCTCAAACACAAAGAGCCAAACAAGCTTTTAAGCAAAAGGGAAAGATAAGCAAAGAGCTTATAAGCAAGAACCATACCATCATACAGCATTAAGATTGTCATACTCGATCATCTTGGATCATATCATCGGAATACCATACATATAGCATACTTGGAATAGAAGTCGTTGCATTTTTGCTTAGTAGGCTGTGCACAAGTTCATATCCGCGTATTGTGCAATCGTGCTAGCGTCTCTCTAGTGTTGTGCAACAAGAGAATTTTCATGGATTCCACATTTTGGCTCATCCCTTGGTTGCACGACCCCACTTATCTATTTGCGTGTGTGTTTCCGTGTACCCTATCTTGCTATTGGTCTACTTGTTGCATTTGCAAATTTGCGAATCTTTTCCAACATTATTGGGTCTCACTTACAATTGCATCAAATTTTGTGCCACCATCCTAACCAAGCTCCACCATAAGCTTTTACTTGTCTAGGTGTGAGAAACCGACAAGAATTGGTACCAATTGTGCTATTTCCTTGTTACACATTGGAGTGATCTTTGATCCACCTTCAACATCGGTCAAGGTACATTTGGTATAAGTTCTTCTCTTTCTCCCACTCACAAAATTTTGTTTGGAATGATGGATAGGCCAAGTACTTCTACCAACCCACTCTTTCTTGAGCAAGACGACGACCCGAACAACTACGTCACCAAGCTACACCTATTTGGTACACAACAAGCTTTGCATGAAGAGCAACTAGCAATGAGCGACCGCATCGACAATCTCGCCACCGACTTGCGACTCTCCGAGCAACGTACACGAGACTACTTCGACAACAAGCTCAACGAACACAAGCACGAGAATGACGCAAGAATGGACGAGATTCGTGCCTTGTTGGTCAACCGCTCTTCTACCACTTCGTCCTACTCAAGACGGAGCCGCTCGAGTCGACACTCCGACGAAACTATCTCCAGCTCAAGTACCCTGACATCGAACACTCTTCGTCGTGCCGCGTGTCAAGATCATCAAGCAAACCGCAACCCTTTACACGACACCGACTCTCAAGAGCATCGACACCGTCAAAACCAAGCTACATTCGCGCAAGCACAAGAACGGCAACCCCAACGCCAACAAGAACAAGAGGAGCGTGCGCGACAACATCAAGATGCACAAGATGCCGAGGCACAACGACAAGACCAACAACTACGTGAAGCTCAAGCACTTGAGGCGCAACGTGCCCTTCGTGATTCAAGTCGAGCCGTAGCCAACTGAGGCCGACAAGCTCGTGAGCATCAAGAAGCACTTCGCGATGAAGTCCACGAAAGGATTTATCAATCACGTGTGCATCGTCAAGTTCCTCAAGTTACTCGTTAAGTTCGACAAGCTCCTCCACAAGCTCGCCAACAACATCAAGTTCAACAAGAGCAACACGACAATGGAAATCCTCCAAGACAAGAACAACATGAGGTCGACAACAATCCTCGCCAAGAGCAACATGAGATTGTCAATCCTCAACGACATGGGCGTCATCATCCACGACCCCAACACAATGAAGAGCAACGATACGGCAAGCTAAAGTTCACCATGCCCAAGTTCATCGGAAGCAATGACCTCGAAGAGTACATATCATGGGCATTGAAGGTTGACAAAATCTTCCGCTTGCACAACTATGAAGAAGAGAAGAAGATCGTGATGGCATCCCTTGAGTTCCAAGATTACGTCCTCATTTGGTGGGAACAATTCATTGAGTGCCGAGAGGCAAGAGGTGAACCACCCATCACTACTTGGGCGCAAATGAAGGATGTCATGAGAGCACGTTTTGTGCCAAACTACTACAATCGCGACCTCTTCAAGAAACTCCAACTACTCAAGCAAAGAACCAAGAGCGTTGAAGAGTACTACAAGGAAATGGAGATTGCCATGATACGAGCCAATGTCACAGAAGATGATGAGCAAACTATGGCACGTTTCTCGAATGGACTCAATCATCCTATAAAGAAAATAGCCGACTTCCAACCATACTCGAACCTCATCGAGCTAGTGCATCAAGCTACCAAAGCGGAACGCCAAGTGCAAGATGACCTCAAATATGCAAAGTTCTCATCCAAGTCATATGGATTCTCCAACTCTCAAGCGTCAACGACTCCAACACCTTCTACCTCAACCAAGCCATCTACAAACAATGGCGACAAGTCAAGTTACAAGAAAACTTCGACAACCTCAAGTCGTCCTCCTACTTCAAGCAACTTCAAGCCGAAAGCTTCGTCATCATCTACCCCAACCGATGAGACCATCAACACAAGTTCCTTCAAATGCTTCACATGCGGCGGCCGAGGCCACAAGTCCTTTGAGTGCACAAACAAGCGCACCATGATCCTCAACGATGACGAAACCTATGACTCCATGGGTGAAGAGGAGATGGAAGCCCTTGAGCAAGTGGCCATGCACCGGCGTGTGAACGAAGATGAAGATGATCAAGTCTTTTGTGATGAAGATTTGAGCCCCGCTCTCGTAGTCACTAAGGTCTTGACTCTTTAATATCAACAAGACGAAGACCAAAGATGACATATCTTCCACACAAAGGCTGGCATCAATGGAAGGTCCGTTAAGGTCATCATCGATGGAGGGAGTTGCCATAACCTCGCAAGTGAAGAACTATGCTCCAAGCTTCAATTGGTCAAGATGAAGCACCCGCACCCATACAAGGTTCAATGGCTAAGCGACACTGGCACCATCCAAGTCCAGCATAGAGTACAAGTTTCTTTCAAGATCGGAGCTTACAAAGACACTTTGGAGTGTGATGTCCTTTCGATGACCGTGTGCCACCTCCTTCTTGGATGGCCAAGGCAATTCGACCGAGGTGTCATCCGCAACGAGCGTACAAATCATTATAGCTTCAAGATGAAAGGAAAGGAGTACGTGCTACGACCTATGTCCCCAAGCCAAGTGCTCGCCGACAAGCAAGCCACCCATCATGGAGAGAATAGTGAGAGAACGAACCACCAAAAAGAGAGTGAGCGCCACAAGCCAAAATTGAGTACCTCCACGATGAGCGACAAGAAGAACTTAGTCATATTTGCCACCAAACGTGAGATGAGAGAAGTGTGTGAGAACCCATCAAGTGTTATGCACTATGTCCTTTTGTGCAAGGACGAGGGACCAAAAGCTAACACCTCTCACGATCTACCTTTAGTGTTATCTTCTCTATTGCAGGAATTCCAAGATGTTTTCCTTGACGAGCTACCTCCGGGTCTACCTCCACTACGAGGCATCGAGCACCGCATCGACCTCATCCCCGGAGCGCCACTTCCAAACAAGGCTCCCTATCGAGTCAACTCCGAAGAAACCAAAGAAATACAAAGGCAAGTAAAGCATCTCATAGATCATGGACATGTGCGTGAAAGTTTGAGTCCTTGTGCCATACCGGTCATTCTTGTGCCAAAAAGAGACGGTAGCTTCCGCATGTGTTCCGAATGTAGACCTATCAATGCTATCACAGTTCGCTATAGGTACCCCATTCCATGCCTTGATGATATGCTTGATGAGCTTAGCGGTGCCACTATTTTTTTCCAAAATTGATCTCAAAAGTGGTTACTATCAAATCCGCATACAAGAGGGTGATGAATGGAAAACCGCTTTCAAAACTAAGTTTGGTTTGTATGAGTGGTTAGTCATGCCTATGGGTTTATCCGAAGCACCCGGTACTTTCATGCGTCTTATGCATTATGTGTTTCACCCTTACATTGGTGAGTTTGTTGTGATCTACTTCGACGATATCCTTGTTTTTAGCAAATCTCTCAAGGAGCATGTCACCCACCTTCGAACCGTGCTCCAAACTCTTCAAAAAGAGCGTCTTTATGCTAATATGGAAAAATGCCTTTTTGGCGTTGATAAGCTTGTTTTCTTGGGTTTTGTAGTATCTTCTAAGGGTGTGCATGTTGATGAATCTAAGATCAATGCTATTAAAACTTGGCCCCAACCAACCAATTTGCAACAAGTGCGTAGTTTCCTTGGTTTAGCCGGTTTCTACTGTAGATTTGTGAAAGCTTTAGCACTATTGCATCTCCTTTACATGCTTTGAGCAAGAAGAATGCACCCTTTGTTTGGGGACCATCGCAAGATAGCGCATTCAATGAGCTTAAGAATTTGCTTACTCATGCTCCCGTGCTTGCATTGCCGAACTTTGACAAACCTTTTGAAATTCATTGCGATGCTAGTGGTAATGGCATAGGAGGTGTGTTAACGCAAGAGAAGCGCCCCATAGCATACTTTAGTGAGAAACTTTCCGGAGCGCAACTCAATTACCCTATCTATGACAAAGAGATATATGCTTTAGTGCGAGTTTTGCATGAATGAGAACATTACCTTTGCCCTCATGAATATATCATCCATACCGATCATGAAACGCTTAAATATCTTAAGGGTCAAACTAAGTTGAACAAGCGCCATGCTAAATGGAGTGAGTTTATTGAGTCATTTCCTTATGTCATCGAGTATATCAAAGGAAAGGAAAATGTTGTGGCAGATGCACTTTCCCGTATATGCATGCTTGTTACTCAACTTGAATTGAATGTCATTGGCTTTGAGCACATAAAAGACTTGTATGAGCATGATCCTACTTTTGCTATTCCTTATGCCAAGTGTTTGACGCATACATCTTGGGAACGCTATTACATCAAAGGTGGTTATCTTATGAAAGCTAACAAGCTATGCATCCCCGAGTCTTCTCTTCGTTTGTTGCTTTTGCAAGAATCTCATGGCGGAGGACTCATGGGACACTTTGGATGCGACAAGACATTTGCTACGCTCTCCAAGAACTATTTTTGGCCCAAGATGTTTCGCGACGTCAACCGCTTCACCAACCGATGCACTACATGTCGCAAAGCTAAGTCTAAAGCTCAATCGCATGGACTTTATATGCCTCTTCCAATTCCGTACCGACCATGGGAAGATATTAGCCTGGATTTTGTCCTTGGGTTGCCTAGAACTAGAAATGCAAGGATTCCGTGTTTGTTGTTGTGGACCGATTCTCTAAAATGGCACATTTCATACCATGCAACAAGATAGACGATGCTTCACATGTTGCAAATTTATTTTGTAGGGAAATCTTACGACTACATGGAGTGCCAAAGACGATTGTCTCGTACCACGACGTCAAGTTCTTGAGTTACTTTTGGAAGACATTGTGCGCCAAGCTTGGAATCAAGCTTTTGTTCTCTTCGGCATACCATCCTCAAACCGACGGCCAAACGGAGGTGATGAACCATACACTCTCCACTCTACTACGCGTGTTGATAAAGAAGAACATCAAGGAGTGGGAGGAGTGCCTACCTATCGCCGAGCACGCCTACAACCGTGTAAGACATTCGACTACCGGCAAGTCCCCCTTCGAGGTCGTCTATGGCTTCAACCCATTGTCACCATTGGACATTATTCCTCTACCGCTACAAGAGCGCACAAACATGGACGCGAGTGCCCGAGTCAACTACCTCAAGAAGGTGCATGAAGATACAAGGCACACCATCGAGCGCCAAGTACAATAACTCGCGACCAAGCTCAACATCAACAAGCAACCCATGATATTCAACATTGGAGATCTTGTGTGGCTACACCTTCCCAAGGACCGCTTCCCCAACGAACACAAGTCCAAACTTCTACCACGAGCCGATGGACCCTTCAAGGTGCTTGCACGCTACTACAACGACGCCTACAAGATCGACATACCACGCGACAAGTACTCTGTGAGCGATATCTTCAACGTCAAAGATCTCTCCCCGTACCATGGTGATGCGGATTTCGATCCGAGGTCGGATCTTTCCCAATGGAGGGGAGATGATGCGGAGCATCCTACGGTCATCCCCATGGACCTACCATCGTCTCATCAAGAGCCAAGAGGACCCATGACACAAGCACAAGCTAGAGCTCTCGAGAACGAGGTGACTTCTTTCCTTAGTGATATCACATATGATCCACTCGAGACATGGCTACTACCTAAGTTCGATATGCTGTGCATGATTAGGTATCAAGAGGACTCTCTCAAATATGCACGTGAAGATGGACAAGCTGCCAAGTCCACGGATGAAGAGGAACGTCGAAAGGAGAAGAAGGTAGCTCCAGGGCCCGGACATCCGGCCCCAGCCCCGGACATCTGGCCGCTGGAGACATCCACTACAGCAACAATCCTGCAACCGAAGCTACAGGACCCGGACATTCGGCCCCAGCCTCGGACATCCGGCCCCGCACCAGCCCGGACATCCGGCCTCTGCCCGGAAATCCGGCACCCGTCACAGAACGAACCCGAAGCTGAACCACTTCAGCCCGGACATCCGGCCAAAGGCCCGGACATCCGGCTCTCCGCGAAGGCCCGAACATCCGGCCCCGTCCGTCTGCGCACAGTAAAGGGCCGAGGCCCATGTACCCTTTCGCCCCCCTAGACTACATATACTCCTCCTCCTCCCTCTTTCTAGGGTTAGCATTGGTTTAGCTCATATGTGAGATAGAGCATTGCTCATCCAGTATGGATCTACTCCATGAGAGAGACCACGGCCCCTCTACGGAGAAGATCACCTTGGATTCAAGAACCCCTCTTGGGTGGCCCCATCAAGACCTCCTCTAGGAGAAGAACCGGTTACCTTTGTATCGTCCTTTGTTGGATTTGGATCTTGTACCTCCTCTCGTGTTTCGAGGATCTAGCATATGTGTGACTATATCTTGTTGGTTTGAGAGTTCCTCTTGTGTTTTCCCTTGTGTTTCCCCGTGTGTTCTTCGTGTTCTTAGTTGGGATCCGCTCCTTTCGTGAAAGATCGGCCGCATAGGGTTCCACCCTACATCAGACCCCGCTGCCAAGGGAGGGTAGGACAAAAGATGTCATGCAAGTTCTTTTCCATAAGCATGTATGACTATATTCGGAATACATGCCTACATTACATCGATGAACTGGAGCTAGTTCTGTGTCACCCTATGTTATAACTGTTGCATGAGGAATCGCATCTGACATAATTATCCATCACTGATCCAATGCCTACGAGCTTTTCACATATTGATCTTTGCTTAGTTACTTTTCCGTTGCCACTGTTACAATTACTACAAAACTGCTACTGTTACCTTTGCCACCGTTACCGTTACTTCCATACTACTTTGCTACTAAATACTTTGCTGCAGATATTAAGTTTTCCAGGTGTGTATGAATTGACCACTCAACTGCTAATACTTGAGAATATTCTTTGGCTCCCCTTGTGTCGAATCAATAAATTTGGGCTGAATACTCTACCCTCGAAAACTGTTGCGATCCCCTATACTTGTGGGTTATCAGCTGCCTATGCGCAGACCCAAGGGTTTCGGCCCATGTACCTCTCTCTCTCCACCCTTAGAATATAAATACCCCTTCACTTGGACAAACTAGGGTTAGCTCAGTGATAGCTCAGATCGAGAGAGAGCTTTGCTCGTATCAACCACCTCTCCATGTGAGATCAAGACCCCTATCTAGAAAAGACCCATCTTTGATTCAAGACCTCATCTCCTTCATAGGATTCGGGATGAACTCTGCATTGTATATTTGCTTTCTTTGTTGTTCATGTACCTTTGTGGATCTTGTGTGGTTTGAATCTAGTGGATGTGTGATTAGACATGTTCTTGAGTGTTCCTCTTGTGATTTCTCCTCGTTCTTCCCCGTGTTCTTCGTGTTCTTTGTGGGTATCCCCCTCTAATTCGTGAAATATCACCAACTAGGATTCCACCCTACATCATCTTTGATCAGAGCTTTGGTTTCCATGAATTTGGATCCCCCCCCCCTCTGTTTCCTAGCCTAATTTTGTTCGTTTTTGTCCCAATTCAAAATCCCCACCAAAAATAGGCCTCCCATTTTTTTGCATTTTGTTGGTTCTTGTGAGATTTTGTTGTGTTCGATTCACGATTTTGTTGTTTGGCTAGTGGGTCTTGGCTTTCCCAGCTCCGCACCACGAAATTCCCCCAAAAAAATCCCCCCTCAATTTTGACCTCCAAAATCAAAAATATCGCCCAATATCACGCAACGGATCTAAAATCTCAAGTTGACCCAGACCAGCCGGATGACCGACGTTTTTCGGATGTCCAGAGCCTCCCGAACCACTGGAAATCCGACCCCTGCTATCCAACCAAATTCACAGATTTCTCGTTATTTCTGGATGTCCATTCCGCTCCAACCACAGGGCATCCGTCCATTTCCGGACGCCGGTACGCGTAGAAACTAACTTTGGTCGATTCTTATTTCGGCCATAACTAATTCATCCGAAGTCAAATTTTGACGTTCTTTAGCTTGTTTTGTAGCTATTGACATATACCATCCCAGAAAAATACTACCACCATCCTTTGACTTCATCAAATGTTTCAAATGTTGGCATCTTTGCCTGGGCCCTCCATCATATCATCCGCAATACCACCATAGCCTTCCGGAACCTAACCCATTTTGATCCCCATTGCATTTGTGGTTGCTTGAGTTGTGATTTGAGTCCTCTAAGGTGTTTAGGCTACTTAGGGATGGTTACTTCTTCATCAACCACCACACAGAGCGATACGAGCACCGACTAACTCCGTCAACTATAACACCCCACCATACTCTTCCGCCACCTTAACCCAATTTTGGCCAATTTTGTTTGATATTTTGAGTTGCGTTTTCCATTTCCTAAGGTGTTTCAACTAATTAGGAACGGCTCAACGTCAGCAACACCACCACTCATCATCGCCACGGACTCGACGTCGACAACGATCTCTTCACATTTTGACACTGCGACCGTAAGCAAGGACGGTAACTTCGACAACATCATTGTACATTTTTTTGCCATTGCATTGATAGCCCCAAGCCCATTGCGTTACTTTACCACCAACATTAGCAAGTTGAGAATTGTCGGGCCACGCTATCTGTTCACCTTAATGATATGCTTACGCCACATAGCTACATTTAGCGTGCAATCATCATTGTGTCATTATGTCTCTCCCATGCATATCTTACATACTTGTCTCATACCTTGGCTCGAGCATCAAGCATAGTGATAAAGGAAGCATACAAAAAAAGAGGAAAAATATTTTAAGCAAAAGAGGAGATACAAAAGAGTTTGTAAGTACTAGAAATAGCATTGAGCCATTTTGCATAGTATATTGGATCATACATACATAGTATATTTGGGATTGAAGATGGCACGGTTACTCGCATAGGTTGGTGCACAAGCATATCTAGCCCATTTGAGCAATCGAGCTATTGTCTGTCTAGTATCCGTGAAACAAGAGATTTTCCGTGGTAACACATTTTGTGCTCATTCCTTGGTTCTGCGGATCTCACTTATCTCTCTCTCTGTGTGTGTGTGTGTGTGTGTGTGTGTGTGTGTGTGTGTGTGTTCCTTTGTGCCACCATAGCTATTGATCTATTTGCTTTACATTGCAATTTTGTGAATCTTCCTCAACAATATTCACATCTTGGACTAACACTTGATTGAACTTTGTGCCACTTGTCCTAACCAAGCCACTCGATAAGCTTTACTTTGTAGGTGTGAGTGAACAAGCCTGGTACCAATTCCACTATTCTCTCAATTCACATTGAGTGAAACAGGATACATCCTCAACTTTTGGGAAAGGTAGCTTGGTATTGTTTATCTCATTTCCTACTCACCTTTGCTCGAATATTGTGATGGATAGGCAAATCACATCATCATCGGTCTTTGATGTCCACGATGCTGCGAACAACTACATCACCAAAACTCCCCACTTGGGACTACAATGGAGCAATGTGAGGCACTTTGCATCACCGCATTGAGGGACTCGCCACTGACATCTGTCACTATGAAGCAAAAGGGGCTACCTCGACAACTAATTGGACGCACACATGGATCAACTATGATACATGTCGTCCAACTACAAGTCTTCTTCCCCTTTATCATCTTCAAGGCGGCAGCGAGAAAGTTGCACACCTTCAGAGTGCCCATCTGCTGCAAGCGCAATTCGTCCACATCCTCATCTTCGTGATGACCACCATCACATTCATGATCCACATCGTCGTGAAGGGAAAGTCACCTACAAGAAACATGTGCACGAAGACAAAGAATACCATCGACTACAAGTTCAAGTATGACAACGTTACCATCAAGATGAAGATGCTCGAGATGCGCACACCAACAAATCCCAACAAGCTCTACATCAAGCTATGACCAACCTTCACGAGCACAAGAGAAGACCGTGAGATGACCGCCACCAAGAAGAAGGTTCGGTGCCAATTCCAAGGCGACCGACTACAAACGGGGGTGGCCCTTCCATCTTTGGAAGCACCCCAAGGAAGATGGCCGAGCATGGGAAATTCCCTTCGGTCAAGGAGGCGGGCAACGGGGTGCCACATCATATGGACCTCATACAAGGAGACGAAGACAAGACGGTCGAGCATGGGATTTTCCCTTCGACCAAGGCGACGAGCACGAACCTCTTTCACAACATGAAGATGTCGCCCACATGGGACTCCTACTCAGAGTCAAGCTATGAGACCGCGCATGGGACTTTCCCTTCGGTATCGGAGGATAGTGATGATTTTCCACATCCAACGACATTCATATTTGGAATGTTATGGATGAGGAGGTTGAGCGCGGGACTATCCATTGAACCAAGGTGGTGGAAGGAGTTGAGTATGGAGACATTTTCACCTACATGTCTCCGACACCCACATATGACAAGATGCCCCAATTGACATGTGAGGAGAGCCACCACCACATGAGTGATATGAGTGACCCCACCATATGTGACATTGAGTGCATCTCCCATGAGAGAATGAGTGTGACCACCACTAGCCCCACACATGAAAACATTCAAACATCCTATGTGAGGTTGAGAGCCATCACCACCATATGAGTGAGAGCATCATAGTGGGAATGAGTGAGCCACAACACTTAGTGAGTGAGGTAGTTGATAGGCATGTGAGGCCACTATGATTTCTAACTTAACCTCTACTCCTAGTGTGTTTTCTTCCTTGGTGCTAGATCTCCTAAAAGACGAAGCACCTATCCTCGACGAATCCATACCTCCAATGGGCAAACTGATGGCCATGGTGGATGATGATGCACCCTTACATAGTTCCATCAAGTTGATGAAGATATTGACCAAGCGTAGATTTTTGCCAACTCACCTACAACACATGAGCGGAGCTCTAAAGGCAACATAGGTGATGGTGCTTCGCTTGTCCCACTAGTGGACTATCTTGACATCGATTGCTTGCATGATGTTGATCACCTTATGGATGCACCACATAATATGTCTTCTACATGCTTAGATGTGCCACCCATTTATGATGCATATGATGATGAGCATGTTGAATTACTTAGTTGTGGTGCTATGCTTCATAGAATATCATGTGAAAATTCTATTGGTCACATCATGTTTGACAACCAGTTAAACTTGTCATATGTTATGAGTGAGATTTTCCATATGGCATCATTACAATCTCACCATGGTGCCTATGCATATCCCATTCACATAAATCCATTTGCACATATGGCATAGATGACAAGCCCTTAGTTATTGGATTTTTCTTTTCATGCGATGATATTGCTAAACTTTCCTTGCAAAAATTCTGCAATTCATCCCATATGACATGCCATAAAAATGATTGTAGATCGCATGATTGCATCCATTGTGTGCACCATCCGCGTATCATGAATAACAATGCCCTAGATGTTTCTCATGATGCTTTACACATTTCGAATCTCTATTGTGCTATACATAACAACAAACCATTCATGATGGATGAAATATTCCTATATCATGCATCTCATTCGTTTGAGCACTGGATATTTTGTGCTAACCAACACAAGCACGTGCACATCATAATGGATGATGTGTACATATACCACTTGCACACAAATTTTCCTTTGCCTTTGTTTTGTGTAGGTACTCATGAATACTCATCAACTTCACAATCCCATGAGTTGATGAAAGGAGTTCTTGAGAGCACCGATGATTTGGGATATCTTGGAATGCTTCTTCCACCATTTCCCTTGCGCAAGGACTACGTGCATTTCTTTTACTTGGCTCCAACACGGCTATGGGATCTATGCCACTTGTCACCTTATGCCCATTTCACCATGTTCACCTTGCATGTTATGCCTCGTTCTATGCCTTTGCCATGCAATTGTGGCCCTTGCTTGCATAAGGTAACCAATAAGGACTAAGTAATTCACCTTATGATATTCTTGGTTTTTTGCATCACCCTTGATACATACTTGCTCGTTCATTGGGTTGATAGCATATATGTTCATGCCTCTCACATGATTTGTATTGATCATTGTTCCATATCTCCATTAGTTGCCTTGCACACATTCCCTTATAGTGAGTGCAACCATGCTATGCTTATTGATATAGAAATTGCACTAGCTTTCTCATTTATGCTTGGAGACTTGGATATCTTACTTGTGAAGCATGCTCGTTTGAATGAGCTTAATGCCTTTCACTATAATCACATCATATGCTTCCATATCATGCCGCATTCCCTTGTCGCTTCTTATGATAATAATGATGACAACACTGTTGGGTATCTCATGACATGAATGATAGGTTTCATATTCACGCTAACCTCATTTGTTTTTCCGAGTGTTTGTCATGTTCTTTCACTTTGAATGATTCACGAGGCGGTGCCGTCAGCAGACATATTAGTCATGTGAACCGTACACGATGTGCGACACCAACATTTTTGAGACCCTCCTAAAGGTGAACTGCTTCCCTTTGAGCCATCCTCAAATATGCATATTGGATGGGCCACACTTTCATTGTTGTTTCCTTCTTCTTGTCTACATGATACATCTATTGGATAGAGGAACGTCATGGGAGCTTCGTTCCACGAAACTTCAAGTTGAGGAGCGCTCAAAATTAGTGGATGCACCACCGGACCACCACTCATGCCATAACATCAACCAACTGTATGCCAAGAAACTTTGCCAAACTACACCAGCACATCCATATTTGTTGATGAACATGCTAGTTGGACACATCACACCCATGACAAGTTTGCTTTTTATGCATGGATGGACTCGCATTATAAATGGCTTGATGCATCTTGTATTTCCATGTCATCCATGATATATGAGCTTGTGCACTTTCTTAGCAAGTTTGTTGTGATCTACCTTGATGGCATATTTATAGAAAATGATCACATTGTCCACCATCAATTGCATTATAACACAATCATTTTGAGCACCAATTGTCATGCTCATGCTCTTAATAAACCGTCCCACTATGCCATCATTTTGCACAATGGTCACATTAATCACATTCGCCACAAGTTTGTGTATACGACAAATGAATTTGCTCCCATGAATGCTTTACATATCATTTATATCATTTGTCTAAGCATCATGTGCCTTTTCATGAACAATCTTTTCGGCAGGACTAATACTTAATCGATGGACACTTTGTGTGTGACAACCATTGTATTTCCACGTTTTGCATGTATACCATCCCAGAGAGATCTTGGAGTACTTTGATCACATCATGTCCCTCCATATCTACCATTTGAATGGTCATACGGTTTATGATCCGAGGTCGAATCTTCCCAAGGGGGAGGGGATGAAGCAAAAGCATCCTACGGTCATCCCCATGGATATGCCATCGACACCTCAGACACCGAGTGGGCTGATGAAAATATCTCGTGCAAGAGCAATCGAATCCAAGGTGAACCCGTTCCTTAGTGGTTACGAGTGGAGAACCGGAAGCTACAGGCACCGTGCGTGGGGAAGCCACCGGACATCCGGCACGGCAAGAGGAAGAGCGCCCAGGAAATCTACCGAAGATCAAGTCTACAGCGACCGGACAACCGACCAACACCGGACATCCAACAAGCTCCAGCCACCGGACGACCGACCACATCCGGAAATCCGATGCCTCATGTCCAGAGCCAAAACGTCGAAAGTCCGGCGCCCTCCAGATCGTCGGACGCTCACGAGCCACCGGAAGACTGACACTTGTCGGATGCCCGACGCTGCTTGTGCGCTGACCCGAGGGTTTTGGCCCATGTATCTATCTATCTATCTCCCCCTAGACTATAAATACCCCTTCGCTTGGACGAACTAGGGTTAGCAAAGTGATAGCTCGGAGCTAGAGAGAGCTTTGCTCATATCTACCACATCTCATGGAGATCAAGACTTCCATGTGAGAAAACCCCCTAGTGGGTATCAAGACCCCTATCCAGGGAAGATCCATCTTAGATTCAAGACCTCATCTCCTTCATAGGATTTGGGATGAACTCTGCCTTGTTTCTTTGTTCCCTTTGTTGTTCATATCCTTTGTGTATCCTATGTGGTTTTGAGTTTAGTGGATGTGTGATTGGACTTGTTCTTGAGTGTTCCTCGTGTGATTTCTCACCGTTCTTCCCCGTGTTCTTCGTGGGTTCTCCCCTCCAATTCATGAAAGATCACCAACTAGGGTTCCACCCTACATCACCTAGGCGCTGAGAAGTCTTCACAGTCTTCTTGAATCTTCACTTGAAATATCGTTGTGGCGATAGAAAAATCGTTGTCGTGGCAGCCGTTTCAAAAATGTTGTCGTGGCGGTAATTTCAGAAAACGTTGTCGTGGCGATCTTTTCAAAAATGTTGTCATGGCACCAATTTCAGAAAACACTGCCATGGCACGAAATTTAGGCATAAAACATTTAGGCATGATGCATCCTAATAGAAGGTATGAAGCAAAAAAAATAGTACTATAAAGAAGCTTCAAAATACATATATAGAAACACTGGATGGTTAAGAATGGATATTTTGAAGCATGGTTCTATTGTGGTCAACTATCTAAACTGAACAAACATAATTCTGAGGTAGCATCAATACTTCAAAGCATCAATTACGGTGACACTATTTTCACTTCCGTCTTGCTGAAGTCTCAACGCATGCTGAACAGATGATTATGGATAAGCTCTACGCATGCTGCAAGCCCCTTGTCACCATTAGAACAGTCGGCGGCGAGCGGTGCCTGGTCATGCTGGCATCCTCAGCATCGATAGCCTCACTTGGCATTGCGTGGAAACAAGAAGGATGGCTGAAGTCGGGTACATAAAACGGTTATAAATAGAAAAAAATTAGGAACAAGGAAGCACAAAAGTTGCACTAGAAAAATGTATTACAATAAGAATAATGTTAGTGTGCTGGAAGTTCACTAGAATAGCCTATGCTCGCAGTGCTTGAAGCAGTGTAGTTCCTGGAAAATGTGTGTATAATAGAAAGCATATATGGGCAATGGTTGATGCAAAACTTCACCATGATTGGTAGAATCAAAATGGCATACAGAAACCAAATTTGTTGTCAGAACGAGGATACATGAGAAATATAGCGCGCTACAAGTCACCCTGTCGGAATAAATGGAAGTATGAATCTATCAAAATTTGTTGCTAATGAAAATGAATTTTGCTTCCAAAGCTTAGACATAGAACTAAGTGAATTACAAAAGAATTTGGAGAAAAAGCTAACTGGGTATAATCACTTTGGCTACCAGAAAATAGGCAATGTCGAATTGACTGAAGCATGTGTAACATATATATGAGAAATATAGGAAACAATTCGGCATTGTTGTACAAAAAGCGTGGTTCTGCTAACGCAAGGTAGAGAGGATGCATAGGAAGCATGACACTTGGAAGCACAAAAAGTTAAGCTATGTAACACGGGTAGTGACATGTAGAAGCACAGAAATTTGACATCCAAAAGCAGTCAACACTCAACACACAATGTATTAGAAACTTAGTCGCATCTCTGAAATTAATCTTACCAAACTGAGAATAATCTGAACAAGGGCATACAGTTGATGGAGGAGGGGGCATTGATGCAAGGCGATACCTTCGATTCCGAGAAGGGATGTTCAAGATGGGAAAAGGACTAGAAGCTGCTCCTGGTTATCCGGCCGACATTTGGTACGTCTGCAGCCGGTTGATGCTCCAGGGAAGTAGACGAGGCAACGAGCAGCTAAATCTGGTATGGCACACGGCGAGGTAGTGCCCGGGGGGAGGGGGCATCATCAAGGAGTGCACGAGATCGGATCTTCCAGCCGCGGTTGATGGGGAACTTGAAGTGACATCAGTTGGGATCAAGGAGAACGGGGGATTGATTCTGGGCGCGGATATAGGAGAGGACAGGGGCAACGCAGTGGAAGCCAGACTCGGAGGTGGGGTGCGTCGATGTCGGCCAGGCAGGTGAGATCGTGACCATGAGAGGAACGGGGCATTGGGGAGAGATGAAACGAGCGAGTGATTAGGGGAGGAGGGATTTACGTGCGCTAAAAGTGGTTGGTTAGCAACAAACCATGGGATTAAGGTGTGATTCTCCATCCGTGGGATTAAGCAATTATCAACGGCAAACAAGTGGTATGACGAATGCTCTATATCAGACTATAGATATGAAGTGTTTCCCTTAGGTAATGCTAGCATCTAACGTTGTGCAGATTGTATATGAGAGCATGTATAATAACGTGCCTTGAGAACTGGAACTATTTTAAGTTGGGAATAAGTTTAACTATCTTTTTTGTTGTAATTAACAAATCAGATAATTTATCCCTAGTTTTGGCGAACAAATAGTTCACCTTACCATAGAATATCTTCGTCGTGCCACTTCCTTTACCAACGTGGAGGGGTGAAAGGGGGAAAGGGACGTGCAGGAGACAATGTGTAGGGGAAAAGAGAGGCGACATCAAACATGCATACGTAGAATGGAGAGAGAAATAGAGGTGCGGAGAGTGTATAAAACGAGTTAAGGTTCATCAGAGAAACGGTGAAAGAGGGACGGTCTTACCGAACTCAAATCAGAATAGGATGAAGCAAAAGAGGGATTGTGAACTTATGAGCACACTATCACATCTACATGCTCTTCCATCGGCTTTTTACTTCAACTAGATGACCCGTTGCGCTAATGGCGCAAAAGCCGGCAGCAAGCCAAGTATTGTAAGAGTGGTGATAGGAAAACTTAGTCACAGATCAAAATAATGAATATACTTACAGCTCCTGGAACAGTCTATGCTAAAAGATAGTGCTATATCCCTTGAGTGGAAGGTGGGCGCTGCCAGGTAGGGCATGCCTCTTCCTTGCTTAGCATATTTGTTGTTGCTGGTGAGTACTCAATGTTTGAAACAGAGAAAGTAGTAAAAACAAATAATTATAGATAAGCATGTCATTATGCATATTAATAGATCGATGAGGAACAACAGCAGAGATTATATAGGTAAAAGCATAAGTGGTAGTTGTTCAAAAGCGCTGCTTCCATGGCAAGACAGCCGCGCTCCGCTGGTCGTCAGTACGGCGTCTCCATATATTCCCTCGGCTCACTAACGGGCTCAGGGCCGCAATAACCTTCAGCCGCCTGTATTGCCTGCGCCACACCGCAGCTCCACAGGCTCCAACCGCCGCCCTCCTCCACCGCAGGTATGTCTTTATCGGTCCTTCGTACAACAAATCCATGCCTTCCAAATTTATTAGTTTTACAGGAAAACTATAGATAGATCTGCTAATTTAGTAACCGATATTTCTAGATTGGTCGTCAGCACCGCGTTTCCATGTATTCCATCGCCGCGCAGCGGGCTCAGGGCCGCAGCAAGCTTCAGCCGCCTCGATTGCCTGCGGCACACCGCAGCTCCACAGGCACCAACCGCCGCCCTCCTCCACCGCAGGTATATCTTCATCTCTCCTTCGTAGCAAAGCGAGTCTGGGTATGAAAGAAAATCAGTAGTACTACAGATGACAGATGCAACAGTAAATAGTTTAGAACAATTAGCTTTCTTAAACTTAGAACAGACCTCATAAGCATTCACTGCCATCTCAAATTGTAGCAATTCTCTAGTCTTTATGTTGGAAAATCAACCAGCTGCATATCACCGATTCTTAAAAAGGAAAAAACAAAACAAATTTGTCAACATAAACTTTGTAGCAATTCATTCAACAAACATATATAGAAGAGAAAATAATCTGCCAACATGCCCTTCGTAGCAATTCATTTAACAAACAATGATAATCCGACAGAGCTCTCGGACTCACCGTTTGTTAGGCAGCATAGGTGTACATAAGAGACAATTAAATTTTTATAACAGACTATATAAAAGGACCACAAAATTATCACTTAATTATCCATGAAACAGATCACAATTATAAGCGACCATCTGTACTACAAAGAGCTTAGTATCATACATTCCATCTTGTTAACTTCCTCGATACTTCAGACTTAGAAAATGCTTTAGCATCATCAGAGTGTCTCCATTTAACTTTTTTTAGGACAAAATGTATATCTGACCATCTGTACTACATAGTGCTTAGCATCATACATTCCATCTTGTTAATTTCCTCGATACTTCAGACTTAGAAAATGCTTTAGCATCATCAGACTGTCTCCATTTAACTTTTTTAGGACAAAATGTATATCTGTGCACACCCAGTTTACTAAATCAGAACACAAAATTTGGCATAACAACAAAAGCAAACACACGAGTATCAGTTCTCGAAGGGAAAAAATCGTGGCATCGAAGATCCAGAAGCAAGTGAGTACCAACTATTAGCAAAAGCAGCAACAGTTTTATATCTGTTCTCATAATTAATCATCACTGAGAAGCAATACAGTAGGATATCATGCAGTGCAGCAATCATCTACATAGCTGTTCTTACAAGTGAATTAACACAGCAGAAAACTCTTCAAACAGGAGATTAATTTTAAGCTAGATATTCGATAAAATAATCAATGTATCACCCTCCAGTTCATGTGGTTTTATTTTTTGTGATTGAATATTGAATAGAACACAAATGAGAAAACACAGGCTATTACCTGTACTTATGTTCCAAAAGTTATGAATCCAGTAATGGAATTATCTTCCGATAGCTCCAGTGCACACTCCAAATAATCAAATTCTTCCTCCGCCATGCAACACAGAAGGAAACAACAGAGAAGGTAGCAAACGCCAAAATAGACAAATAGGAACACCAATCGCACCATAGTAGAGCAGTAATAATACAAATAAATTCATAAATAGACAACATGATTACATGGACACGGTATTTGGTCCACAAAATGATGTTTGTAATACCTATGTTTTTATTATGAACGATTAATGGGCAAGACAGACCATGTACTTAATCAAAGGGTGTCAAGATATGATGGAGAAGCAACACTAAACTGCTAAGCATACCCCTACATGAGGTCACCTACCACAATATGCAGGAGACAAGATTTTAGGCTAGGTATAAACATACATGCACACGAGCTGAATTCAGATTTCAGTGCAAGGTCAAAATAGAGAATAAATCATTGTGCAATGTTTAAATTTGATAGAGACAAGGGAAATGATTGAATTTAATGGTCGTGCCTATACCCAAAACTAAATATGTTAAAGAAAAATAGGGAAAAGAATATACCATATACTCACCGCTACCATTCTTTGTAATCCCAACAAAAAATAACACACTTCTCTCCCCCTTAGAAATAGCCTGGTGCCAAAGGTATCATAGTTAAGCACCATAGTGTAATAACAGCGAAAATCTTTACTGAAGGATCAAAAGCACCATACCTAGGGCAGGGGAATCTGCAAATTTGACATAAGAGAGTGCAGACTTGTCTTAAATAAAACAATTACATGAGACGTGCCTTCTTCCTATTGCCATTCAGTCAACCATGGCACCATAGTCCTCACAAATTGGAACTCCCCAGTGCAGACTTGTCTTAAATAAAACAATTACATGAGATGTGCCTTCTTCCTATTGCCATTCAGTCAACCATGGCGCCATTGTCCTCACAAATTCGAACTCCCCTGCCTCCCTTTTCCACTCATACGCGACCAAAGAAAACCATGAACATAGCCAAACCAGATCAGATCCGGGCTCAATTCACGCAAATGCATATACAAAAATCGTAAGAATGCACAAAGAGCTTTTAGATATGCACCACCTGGGGGCATTCATAGAAGGTGTAGTTTTGAGATAAACTTGGAAACTAAACATCTGAGATCAGCAATAACATAAAGAAAATTCATAACTGGTCAGCAAGAGAATCACCTGCGATCTCTGTGAGCCACCTTTAAAGGATGAATTAGGGAGAGCTTCCACGTTTGCTTTTAGCAAGTTCGGAAAATGCTTTGATGTACTATTCGTCAATGCTCAGGATGGCAGCCTACAAATTAGAAGCAGACATATGTTTTGTTAGGCAATAAGGAAAAAGACAATCAAAATCTTATTTGAAGGAACAACTCTTCCATCGAGATTTTACAAGAAATATGTGATACCTTGTTGTTGCGTTCAGATTTAAACTATTCACAGACCTAGTGCGCACACTGAAAAACAAACTAAGTCTGTCAGCGCTGACGGAGAACAACGCGGGTTGGGAGTGGGTCGCCACCGTCGGCTACGTTGTGAGCGTCCGCGGCCTAAGAGCATCATGGCCAGGCTGAGCTGTGCGGAGTACGACGGTGTGGGGCTATGAAGATCAGGAGCAGTGTAGCTTGGTAGACGGCCGCTGCCGTCGGCGGCTTGAGGGCGTCATGGCTGGGCCGCTGGAAGAAGCCGAAGCGGCTCATGTCTGACGCGTTCGCCCAGCATCGTCGCCTATTGCGGTTGCTGCTCCCTTCCTTCTGTCGATGACGAGGAGCATGTGTCTTGACTGCAATCTATATCTGCAGTTGAACATTTTTACTTAAATGCAAACGAAAACAAAGAAAGGTATCCAAGTAGAACAATTATCTTTCTACAACCATCCTTTCTATCTTCCAACAGAATGAGAAAATATCTTGAATTAAACTAACAATGATCTTGAAGCAAAATGCATGAAGTTGGTGTCAACCAGATGCATGTTACAGATACTGGATCCTCTCTTGTTTGGTATTCCCTCACAGCCTTACTGAACTTTCATCAAACACCTTGCAGGCATAGATAAAAAAGAAATTGCACATGTAAATAAATGAGCTGAAGAGAAAGGGCAGGAGGCAAGGGGGAAAGCCAGGTGTGGCATCTTCTGCTTTTCCATGGCCGCCTGCACCTCGAGGTCGGCAGCTGCCCTCTGACAGAGAGAGGGAGAGATGTAGAGGGATAGAGAGAGGGACTCACCAACGCGCGGAGCTTGGCAGCCAAAACGGAAGGGAAGCCGGCCCCAATGACCTCCTCCGCCTTCTATGCTAGTCACCACCACTCGCTCCCGCGCGAGATGCAGGAGAGCGCACACGAGGCAGCCGCAGCTCGGCCTCTCCATCTTCTCCGGCCGCTGCAAACCATGGTGGAAGGTGGGCGGACGAGCTCCTCTCCATCTTCTCCGCCTGCTGCGGGGAGAGAAGGGAACGGGCAGCTCGAGATGGAGCAACGCCGGTCGCCTCCGGGTGCGGCGGCTCTGGCGAGATGGGAAGAGCGGAGGGAGGCGGCAGCTGCGCTGGGAGTAGAGAGCGCCAAGCGGGAAAGGAGGGACACGGGGGACCGCTCCGACCCGGCCGCCCTCCATGGGGTCGCCGCCGAGGCGCGCGGATGGAGGAGACGAGGACGCGGCGCGCGGACGGAGGAGGAGGCGGCGCGGATGGAGGAGGAGGCGAGGACGTGGCTAGGGTTCGTGGGGAAGACGCAGTCTGCACGGTCTCGCTCCTGCCCGCGCTGCCTGGCTTTTTGGCCTGCTGAAAAGACTAAAATACCCTTGGCCCGTTGAAAAGACTAAAATGCCCTCTGCGGGGTGCAGAATTTACAAGCTGTGGCATAGCGATTATATGAGGCGACGTGGAGGGCGCGGTCGTGACTAGGAGTCTAGAAAGGTTTATATGTTCAATGCAAGCTAAACTGAAGCTAACATGTCCCCAAGTTCACCTAGATGGGAACAGAAGCTAGATATGTCCCGAAGTTCACCTAGATGGCAACAGAAGATATATACTACGTCCGATCCTGGTTTATTGGTCCCCTTTATAATTTATGCTAAATTTTGATCAAAAATTTAATTAACAAAGTGTTAATTCATGCCAACAAAAATTATACCATTGGATTTGTATTTGATCATAGTTTTCAATGATATAATTTTTTGTGACATGCATGAACATTTTGTTAGTTAAATCTATGATCAAAATTTGACACAAAATACAATAGGGACCAATAAACGAGGACGAAGGTAGTAGATTGTAATAGCTGCAAAGGACTACTTAATGGAATCCGAATCCGCAGTGCCACCAAAATGTCACATGTTCGTGTTACAGCTTACAAAATGCTCATAAAATGTTGCAGCACTTCTGCAACAAATATTGAAAACCTTTGAGCAGTAATAATGCCCCTAATACTTTCAAAGATACAAGAATCATATGTCATCAAAAAATAGGCTAATAAGCTTGGCTAAAGCATACGACAGGCTATTGCAAAAAGTTCACCATCCATTTGGTGATTTGCGGTGACCTACCTTTCTGTAAGCTTAAAATGAAGATATAGACATGGCTTTATCTCTCAACAGTTTTCCTCCATGACACTGCGTGCAGAATGAGCAGAGTTCCTACAGTAACAACTCCAACTGTCACTTTGTCGCTGCAATTTGCATCAAAATTGCCTATCGCACAAGCACCAAACCAACCAAGCCTGATTCAGTTATCATCTCCTACTGTTTGCCGGCTCAGCCTTGTTGAGGTTTGCAAGCTCTTCGATCAGCTTTCTCTCGTCGCTGCTTAGACGCTTTGGAATCTCAACCTGGACACGCACCAGCTGGTCTCCGCGAGCATTTGATTTACCAAGAAGTGGAACACCTTTCTTGGACATCACCAGAGTTGTACCCGGCTGGGTCCCCGAGGGGATCTTCAGGTCAACCACTCCATCAACAGTGGGGACCTTGACAGTTGTCCCAAGAATTGCATCAATGTAAGAAACCTTGCATGTGTAGAGAATGTTTGTCCCATCTCGCTTAAGAACTGAATCCGAGAGAACATCAATAAAGACATAAAGGTCTCCTGGCGGGCCTCCTCTCTGACCAGCATTACCCTCAGAACGGACCCTCAACCTGCTTCCAGAATCCACTCCTGCGGGAACCTTCAGACTGATCCTCTTTGTCTTGCGCACACGGCCATCGCCCCCACAGGTTTTGCATGGGGTGGAGAATTCACCAGTGCCACCGCAAGTATTGCATGTGGATACCTGCTGGAATATTCCAAGTGGTGTTCTTGTGGAGGAGACCACCTGGCCCTGACCACCACAAGTTTTACACGTGGTTGGCTTTGTGCCAGGCTTGGCGCCACTTCCGTCGCAAGTATTACAGCCTTCCAGCCTAGTTATCTCAATCTCTTTCTCTACACCAAACACTGCATCCTTGAAGTTGAGAACCAGATTGTAGCTCTCATCATCACCCTGCATTGGCCTGTTACGAGCAGCACGGCCCCCGCCCATTCCACCCATTCCACCAAATCCTTCGAATAGTGACTCAAAGAGATCAAATGGGTTTGAGTAATCCTGCAAGCCGAAATGTTTATATTATTCTAAGTTCAGAAGTTAAAAATACAAAAGGTAATCTTGATCAAACTTGTGAACTGGAGAACACTATTAAGGAACACTTACTCCCGTTCCCATGCCAGAACCCTTCAAACCAGCTTCTCCATATTTATCATAGATCGCTCGCTTCTCATCATCAGACAAAACCTACAACAGCAATCATCTTCATGTTAGCTGGAAGAAACGTGCACTGCTAGAATGAAGAACATAGAATGGATAGAACTGGGTAAGACCAACTGGCCTAACCTCATAAGCATTGCTGATATCCTTAAACTTTTGTTCAGCGCCAGGCTCTCTAAAACAAAGACAAAAGACACATAAGAACTAACTCTCATGTTCTTTGATCAAGCTAGATGCAAAGATGGCTAGTGCACAAACAAATAAGAATCAAGAGATATAAAGATGAGAAGAGCACAAGGTCAAGCTGTAAGAGAGCTAAGAGAAAATAAGAAGAATACAAGAAGTGTTACAAGGAGCTGAAAAGCAACAAGGTAATGATTATCCAACTTACTTGTTCACGTCAGGGTGATAGCTCCGAGCAAGTTTCCGATAGGCTGGAACAGGACATATATTCTTAGAACCAACACAGAAAATAAACTACAGGTGTGTCTACAGTATTGCATACCAACCTCATATTTCCATTAAAATGAATACTAAACAAGTGAAAGAATCAGCTAATGAGTTGATGAAAGTGACATAACAACATCATAAACTCATGGCATTCATTTGAGTCCAAACAAAATGGCATAAAGATCATGGCGTACTTTGCACCAAAGGCTAATGATTCAATTACATGCTAATGGTGCAGGATATTAGTTTACCATTTACCAATGATACACTAGTATGTATACACGTGCTTTGCACGTCTTAATGTAATGGAATGACTATGATAAAAAGGGAAAAAGGTCGGAATTCCAATTTGGTTCCTGGTTGCACGTGCTCTTGCACGTGAAAATTATTTTTGAAATGACAAAAAAATCCCAACAAAAATTATATGTGTTCATTGTCACATCCAAATGCTATCTACAATTTTTTAGAAAAAAGGTTAAGCATTTTGGCCTGCGCAAAAAAAAACAAATTGGACACAAAATGTCACCCCAAACTATTATTTTTCACCGACGAAACAATACTGCTCCATTGCGCATGAAAATTGCCAAGCATGCATGCAACAATAACACAAACATCTACAAAAAAATAGATTTTTTATTAAAACCTTTACTATTTTTTTTCGGGTTACTGGTCATGTGGGAGATTGTGCTCCTGGGAGCCAAAACGCTTCCCCCGGAAAAAGTGATAGATTCAAAGTGAAAAAAAAAACAGTGATGTATGAATGCTGATATTAGTTAAATATTATAAAAGCAGGAAGTAGTATTCATGCCAAAATAGTGTACATTCATTTAAGGAAAAACAGCACGGTTCTTTACTTTTTCTTTTAAATACGGTTCTTTACTTTCTCCACGTTCTCCTACTAAAACAATCTCGCCTGGGCTCAATCAGACCTTCGTGCGGTCATGTGGTAACACAGCCCATTAGGCACCAGTTATGGGCTTCTTTTTTCTGGAAGGGCCACATGGATTGTTCTAGAACATAATAGAGATAGCAACAGTCTACTGTTCATGCGAATCCTGCTGGTATTGGCCGTTGGATTTGGAAGACTAACGGTTATGATTGATGCTCTTAGTCCAACTTAAGACTGGTACGCTATATATAGTAGTATAGTATAGATATCTTAATGCAGTACTGATTTTATTTCACATGTACACTGTATGACTAAAAGAGAACTAAAATTGGAGGTTGGAAATCGACTATGAAAAGTTTGCATATCTGATCATCACAAGAATTTGGTGGGCGCTAGGAATCATCCGGCTGATCCCGTGCGGGGATCAGCCGCCTTGTGCGCCGTCCGATGCAATGCTTCACAGCCGCTGGATTGTTCTCTCAAGCAACACACGCCTGACCGGACTCCTAGAATATGCTATGCAGTACCGCATTCCTCCCCGGTCGCCACAACGACTGCTGGTAGCCGTCGCACAAACAGCCCTAGCAGGCAGTACAGCGCTGCCCCTGTTCGTCGGAGCATCGGTTGTCACTTCATAGCAGCTTTGCCATAGCAGCAGCGGTCATGCTCCATGGAAGCACCGATAGCCAAGGGACGCTCCATTACTGCTCCGTTGTAGCGCCGGGTATGCTCTGTGGCAGCACTGGAGGCCCCTCGGCGACGCTCCATTGCAGCTCCATGGCAGCACTGGGTGGTCCCAGTGATGCTCCTGTCGCAGCAACGACGATGACGCTCCATTGCAGCTCAATAGCAGCACCACGGCCCCGGCGATGCTCCGTCGCGGCACCAATGACCACCGACAATGCTCCATTGCAGCTCCATCGCAACACCGCCCCAGCCCCCGGCGATGCTCCGTCGCAAAACTAACGCCCCCAAGACGATGCTCCATTGCAGCTCTGTCGCAGCACCCCCCGGCCTCGGCAATGGTCCATCGGCTACTCCTTGTAGCAAAGGGTGGTGTTGCATAAACTAACGAGCTCCCCTGGCTAGAGCACCCGCTGCTCCCTTGAGGCACAGATGGAGCGCCGCCTACCCCCGTTGCGGCACATCACGCGACGGGCAGTCTGTTGTCAGCACTGGCACACCCATCTGCAGCATCGGGGCCCGTGGCCCTGCAGCGCCAGCAGTTGCGTTTTGCACCAGTGCGTGTCGGCTCTTGTAGCGGTCGTGGCTGGCCTTGCACATCCCCTCGCCGGCTTGCAGCAGTTCCAGCGGCATGGTGGCGGTCTGCTCGGAGCAGGTGGGTGGCGCTTGCAGCAGCGACGGTGCTGCGGTCCGTGCTGCGACGGTGGTACACGAGTTGCGGTTGTCGGCAGCAAGCTCACAAACGGTGGAAAATCAGAGAGCCAAGAGGGAGGAGAGAGACGCGAGAAGTATACAAGAAGATAGGTATGGATGGCTCGCGACGTCTCTTATAGAGGATAGGATGGAAGACATGCTGGGCCACATCCACATGGGCACGTGGCAGGTGATGGACGCGGTTGACGAGTGCGTAGAAATCAACCGGTTGATTCTAATCATTTTCCCAAGAATTGATATGACGAACAACAGGATGACTAAGAAGGTTTAAACTGGATGGAAACAAAACCTGGTAACGAACTACATAATACGTAAAAAAAACTACTCCCTCTGTCTCATAATATAAGATGTTACTACATCTAATATGTGAGTATATTGGATGTAATAACATCTTATATTATGGGACAGAGGGAGTAAATAGCATCTAAGTTAATAAATTCAGAGCATGAGCTGCTAAATAAAGGACACTCACCACTCTTGATTTCAGATTTACTAGCATTTCTCGACACGCCAAGTACGGAATAGAAATCCTGTCAATTGGAAGTTTATCAAAATCCATCAGGACATCAAGTACTTACAGACAATAACATCAGCGATGCAGAATGAAAAGAAATAGCTCACTGATTCAGCTCGAACGATAAACCGTGAACCCCTCCGATGGCGAAATCTTGGTGATGGTGCATGATTTAAGCTAGCACTAGGTGATGCTAGGTGTTTACCTCTGCCTCTGGTACTGCACGAACACACAAATAGTAAAATTAATTTAGTTTGCCGAGCCAACCATGTGTATCCTATCGTAGATGTCGGTTAAACGTTACTAGCACATCTTTAATTGTTCAGCTGACGAACCGAAATTGCAACTACCTGGCTACTGCTAATCTTTGATAGAAAAAATGAGTTGGTGACAGGAAGTGATAACAATTGGGAGGTTAGAACACAAACTGCAAGTACGACAATGGTACAGATTGACCACATATTTCACTATGAAAGTCCCTGGCACTACAAGCTATGGAACTATAATCGCGCACGAACGTACCTATTTTTCGATGCCATGAATCTCGGATCGATGGCCACGGAACCCCGACCCCCATAGATCGATCTGGATCGAGGTTCGAATTCGCTCCCCTGATTCGCTACAGGCAGCGAACCCACGAAACCGGAGCAGCATACCACAGGCGTCGTCGGCCTCGTCCCGGCCACTCGCCGGAGACGAAGGGAGGGCGGCGCGGGGGATACGTGCGGGTGGACGGCCGGGCGGGAAGGGGTGGCAGGGAGGCGGTGCACTGGGTGGAGCATGGGGGCGGCGGGGGGTGGCGACGCCGGCGAGGTAGGGTAGGGAGGAGAGGCGAGCTGTGAGCTTGGTGGGGGGCAGCGAGCGAGGGAGATTGTAGCTGGGTGGGCTAGCCCAAACCTTATCTCTGTCTCGCTGTTTTTCTTACGGACACGCGCGTTGCCGTGCATCAACCTCCCATCCGACGGTTCTCTTCTGCCTTGCCTAGTATTTACATTCTCGTGCCACCCTGCCTGCTGTGCTCAGCTCGCGCTCTCTCTGGATCTCTCTCGCGCGCTCTCCCCCTCTCCTTCTCTCGTGTGCGCGTGCAGCGACTAGCGAGCCATAGACAAATACACGTTGACATGTAAGAGCAACTCCGACGTAGGTGTCCATTTCGTCCGCCGCCGTTTATTTGGGTCGGCACGAACAAAAGTGAAGACCCAACGCGCCGACCCATTCGCAAAATGTGTCTGCTTTGTGTCTGCGCCAACCCATTTGCGGCAGAAATGCGTCGGCGCGGACGCGAAACGGACGCCTCACGCGCCTTCTTGGTGTCCGCCTTATCCCCATCTGGCGGCCGTCCAACTACCGGGGTCAGTTTAATTTATGACGAC
>NC_057808.1:195152547-195167739 GCF_018294505.1 Triticum aestivum | reverse complement strand
AGCTCCTCGTCCCCATCACGCCACCCTCTGCTCCCTCGACGGCGGCAACCCTAGCCATCGCAAGGATGGGTTTTCTTCTCCGGCAAATGCAAGGACAAGGCCCCCGACACCCCTCTCCCCCGCCTCCGCTGGCGTTTTCCCGCCGGCCGAGGCAGCGCATGAACGTCCCAGTGCACCAGGCGAAGTGGCACTGGGAGAACCGCGTCCCTCTCCCCTACCCCGACGTCACCCTGCCACACGACTGACACTTGGATTCGGAAAGGATCTCAGAGCCGGCGGCACCGCGGTTGGCGAGGGCGCACGCGGAGGAGGTGCGACGCCGGTGGGCGCTGCTGACGCCGAAGCAGCGTCGCAACAGTGCCTACAACATTGACTCGCCCTATTGGGGCGTTGGTTCGCCTTCGAGCACAAGGAGGCTAGGCGGCGCGACGTCCGCGACGTCTCGCATGGCTCCCCGCCGCCGCCCCTCATCGTTCGCGACGAGGACCAGGCGGCCCTGACGGCTGTCCTCCGGGAGAGCGAGGAGGACGAGCAACACAGAGAGGAGGATGAGGCGACGTACGAGGCGCGCATGGCGGAGGCCATGGCGTTGTCCATAGTCGGCGACTGCGTAGTGCCGTCGCTGGCCCCGCCGTCTCCAGCCAAGGCCGAGCCGGAGCCGACCCCATTGAGTGCTCCTCCTGGACCAGAGTAGTGCACGAGTGGGTCAGCGTGCCGACGATCTGGATGGGGCGATGGAGGCGCAGGAGCGCGCCTATCTCGAGCAATGGCACCAGCGAAGGCTGGTCGAGGAGCGCCGCGAGGGCGAGTACCTTGAGCAGCTGGAGTGCGACGCCGAGGAGGAGGCGCGCCGTGCCCAGCCACCGGCGGACGACGTCGCCACCGCGTGGAACACGGCGTTCCCTTGGGCCGGCCCTGCGCCGACGCTGATCGACCTCACCGGCCCCGACGATGACGAGTACGCCTAGGGCCGGCGTCGCCTCGTAGTTTAGTTTTATTAATGTTTAATTAATGTAAATATGGACGCGTGGACTCTCGGCGGCCTTTGTGGCCGGCATTAATGCTTAATTAATGTTTTTTACTTTTGAAATATTTGTGTTCTATCTTTTTCTGCACGCCGTAAAAGTGGGTCGGGCCAGTGTTGGACGCATACGCCGACCCAAACGCAGAATTAGACGTGAGTGTCCGCCGTGTTGAGTAATGTGATTGTATTAGGAAACATAGGTTAGACTAGAAAATATTCGGGCTTGCCTTGTACTCCAAGTAGATCATGTACTCCTATGTATATGCCCACGAGGCTCAAGCAATACAACGAACAATTCCACCAATCCATCATATTCCGCACCAATCCCTCTCTCCCTTCTAACATGGTATCAGCCTAATCACGATCCAAACCTTAGCCGCCGGTGCTTCCGCACCCGCGCGCCGCCCCCGGGGCGGGCGGCCTCCACGACCGCTGCTGGGGGCCGCGCCGCCCGTACCTAGGGTTCGTCCGCCGGCCATGTTGGCCGGCTGCCCTAGAGAGTCTTTTTCCCGATCCTTTGATCCGGGTTTTCTCTCTCTCGCCGGTCGCTTTGATCGGCGTCTTCTTTTTGGTTTTCCGATCTATTCTTGATCGGTTTGCGTCGCCCACCGCCGCCGTCGACCCCGAGCGCATCTACTCCGACCCTGGCGCGACCAGCCGGCCTCTCCTCCGACCCGGCGGCCACGCGCGCCGAGACGGCCTGTCAGGGCTAGCCACCGTCCGCGCGTCGGTCCGCCCGTCGCCCTGCGCCGGCCGTCACCGACCTGCTTCGACCGGGACACCTGCATCGCCCCGACCCGGCGGCCTCGCGCCATGCGACGACCAATCATAGCTGTCGCTCGCACGCCGGCCCGCCCATCGATCCACATCACCCGCCTCTGCCGCGTCTGCACGGCGGCCCGGCGGTCTACCTCGCCGGCCTCGTCCTCAGCTGCGTCCGACTCGTCGGCTGCCTCAACTCGGGCGCCGCTGCTCCGTTGGTCGCTCGGGCCTCGCTGCCCGGTCGCCGGCGTTGCTTTGGCACCTCAGGTGTCGGTGCTGACAAATTCGTCCGCACGACGTCTCACGTCGTCCGTCGTCGTCGGCTTCATCTCGGACTCCGCCGCCACCATGCCTCCACCGAGCGGCGTCCCCGACCTCGCGCGTGACCGGCTTGATCACCCGCTCGCCGCCGCGATCCGCCTCATTTACGCCGCGCGACCGACCTGGCCCGTCGTTACGCGCGCCTCCGCAGGTCCCGTGAAGTTCGTCCCCGAGTTCAGCGCGCCTCTCCACTGATCGAGCATCGGACTGCCGCTGCGTCGCCCCGTCGGGCCGCAGCGCCGCCGCCCCGTGGTTCTCCTCGCGGCTGCATCGACTCGTGCGTTGCCGCTGCATCGCCCCTTCGGGCCGTAGTGTCGCGATACACGGTCCCCGCCGCCGCCCCGAGGCCGTCCCCGCGGTTGCACCGACTCGCAAACCGCCGTTGTGTCGCCCCTTCGGGCCGCAGCGTCGCGGCTCGCGGTCCCGGCCGCCGCCCCGAGGTCTTCCCGCCGTCGCCCCGACCCGCCTACCGCCGCTGCGTCGCCCCTTGGGCCGTAGCGTCGCGGCCCGCGGTCCACTCCGCCGTCACCGCGCGTCGACCTCCCGTGGTATGCACCGCGCCGTCTCCCTTGGCGCGGAAACGCCACCGTCCGCGTCGGTCTTCGTCACGCTGTCAGGGTTCTTCGCCTACTTCGAGCACCGCCGCCGCACTCCTAACCTAGCCGCCGCCGCCGTCAGGCTGCCGCCGCCGCTCTTCTTTGGCCGCCGCCGCGGCTACCTTCGTAGCTGCCGCCGCCGCCCGTCCACCCCACTTCGTCTTCGTCCAGCACCAGCTCGTCGCCAGCGTCGTCGTCATCTACCCCGACCGCTTCATCTACTCCGACAACCGCGGGCGACATTCGCCCCGCGCCGATTGGCGCCGCAACCGTCGTCGAGTCCTTCTCTGCTGGCCTCTCCGACCTCTTCGACATGGCGTATAACTCGTGCAGGTCCCATTCTACGCATGCCCGATGCTGGCAACACCGCCGTGTGCCTTCGTCCACGACGTGTCCCCGGGCCTGGCAAGCCTGGTGCGGCGCTTCGTCAACTTCGTCTTCGACCGTCTACGCATGCCCGGTGCTGGCAACACCGACGCGTGCCTTCAACTACGATGTGTCCCCGGGCTTGGCAAACCCGCCGCGACGCGTCGTCAACACCATTCTCGTTCCTGGCGCATCACTTCTTCGACACCACTGCGCCCATGACTAACTCGGTGCCTCCTTGCGCCTGCGGCTCCACGGCGACTCCATCGACACCGGCTACCCTGACTCGACATCGACCACAGCGTTCTTCGCACGACTACCTCGACCACGGCTACACCACCCTACGCTCTCGGCTACATCGACATCGGCACAAAGGGCTACCGCCTTGCTTGAGCAACCTCGTCGGTTTCCACTCCAGCCACGACTTCCGCGATGCGTCGACCGTTACGACTGTGGGGGGGTGTCCGTCGGCTTGCCTTCGGATTCTTCTCCAGTCTCACCGTCTGCATCGCTACCGTTGTGACTGCGGGGGGATGTTGAGTAACGTGATTGTATTAGGAAACATAGGTTAGACTAGGAAATATTCTGGCTTGCCTTGTACTCCAAGTAGATCATGTACTCCTATATATATGCCCACGAGGCTCAAGCAATACAACGAACAATTCCACCAATCCATCATATTCCGCACCAATCCCTCTCTCCCTTCTAACACGCCGGACCGACCCAACTGGACAAAATCGCCGTCCGTTTGGGTTGACGCGTTTGAGTTACTCTAATCATGCAAAATGCTATGATCATAGCAACACAGAATCTGAGCAAAATCTGGATGTGCAAGATCGGATGCGGTGGTGCAAAATCTATCCTATTCAATCCATCTAAATAACCATAAGTGCTGATGAGAATTAGCAATAATTTATTTATGTTATTCAGAAAAGAAAAACTGTATATTTTTTATTTTATGCCTAATTGCAGAATTATCAGACACTTATACAAACCATGTGTGAAGATAAAGGAAAAAATGATTAGGTGATGTTCAAGAAGTTTTCCACGTCACTTTTTGCTCATGAGAAGTTAGAGACCAAGTTTCCATATTGTGGACTTAGATTCTGACTGCACAGACATACCTAACTTAAAACGCATATAACTTTTGCATCAGACTTTAAATTTGGTGAATCTTT
Source organism: Triticum aestivum (assembly GCF_018294505.1). Classification (NCBI taxonomy): domain Eukaryota; kingdom Viridiplantae; phylum Streptophyta; class Magnoliopsida; order Poales; family Poaceae; genus Triticum; species Triticum aestivum. Next base: position 195,163,492 of record NC_057808.1, on the reverse strand, counting down.
TTTTAAATGTTTTACAATCAACTGGATGATTGTTCTCTCGTAAACCGGTTCTTCTGATCAACGCGTGCCCCCGGGGGCCGCCCACCGCATCCCCAGCCTTATCCTCTTGAGCGTCTCTGATGCAGAGCATCCAACGATCACCCCATGGACCCACCATCGTCTCCCAATCACCAAGTAGACCGATGACAAAAGCACGTGCAAGAGCTATCGCGACCGAGGTGACATCTCTCCTTAGTGACCTCCATATGAACCACGTGAGACATGGCTACTACCTCAACCGAAAATGCTATGCGTGCTTAGGTATCAAGAAGACGACCTCGGAGACCCTCGGAATGAAGGCCAAGTCACCACGGATATGAAGGAAGGAACACGACGGAAGGTGTGACGCCCCGACTTAATCATGCACTAATCATATACGCAAATGCGCACGATCAAGATCAGAGACTCACGGGAAGATTTCATAACACAACTCTAGACATAGATTAAAATAGGGATAATTGGTTTTTATACCCTTAGTTATGCCCCCCTTGCCAGGATTGCCCCTAGTTTATGAAAACACGTGATCTTGCCCAAACCCACTTTGGCGTCTTGTGCTTTTGCCCTTTGACCGTTTGACCGTCACTTTATAAACTTCATAACTAATTCATATTAAATCCAAAAATGCAAATAAGATACCAAAATGCTCAGAAAGACATCACTCGTATGTCAATGTCACTTGCATTCATGTCAAAGGTATTGGTAAGTGCCCATCCGAGTTTTAGCTCTTATCATACCACCATGAACAGTAAAATTTAAAAAAATCAAATAAATCAAATAAAAAGTTGATGGCAAAGAATGACAAATGTTTTAACTGTTTGCCAAGTTTCATTAGGGAATGACATTCGTGGAAGTTGTGGCAAAAGAAAAAATCTATTTTCAAGTGTTGATTTTTTTTGCCATGACTTCCACGAATGTCATTCCCTGATGAAACATGGCAAGCACTTAAAACATTTGTCATTCTTTGCCACCAACTTTTTCTTTGAATTTTTTCAATTTTTTTGATTTTACTGTTCATGGTGGTATGATAAGAGCTAAAACTCGGATGGGCACTTACCAACACTTTTGTCATTAATGCAAGTGACATTGACATACAGGTGATGTTTTTCCGAACATTTTGGTATCTTATTTGCATTTTTCTTATTTAGTATGAATTAGTTACAAAGTTTTCAAAGTGATAGTCAAAGGGCAAAAGCACAAGACCCCAAAGTGGGTTGGGCAAGACCACGTGTTTTCAGAAACTAGAGGCAATCCTGACGAGGGGGGCACAACTAAGGGTATAAAACCAATCATCCCATTAAAATAATGCAAGCTTTATATTACAAGCTAGGGGCCTCGAGGGCTCAAATACATAGCTCGAATACAAATGAGTCAGCGGAAGCAACAATATCTGAGTACAGACATGTTGGGAAACGTTGCATGGAAAACAAAAAAAATCTACGCACACGCAAAATCTATCCATGAAGATGCATAGCAACGAAGGGGGAGAGTGTGTCTATGTACCCTCGTAGACCGTAAGCGAAAGCGTTTAACAACGCGGTTGATGTAGTTGAACTTCTTCGCGCTCCAACCGATCAAGTACCAAACGTACGACACCTCCATGTTCTGCACACATTCAGCTCAGTGACGTCCTCCGCCTTCTTGATCCAGTAAGACGACGAGGTAGTAGATGAGTTCTGGTAGCACGACGGCGTGGTGACAGTGATGGTGAAGTGATCTCTGCAGGGCTTCGCGTAAGCACTACAAAAATATGATCGGGGGTGTAAATGGTGGAGGGGGGCGCCGCACACGGCTAGGCAATTGTCTGTTGTGTGCTAGGCACCCCCTCCCACATATATATAGGTGGTTGGGAGGGAGGAGCGGCCAAAGGGGGCGCCCAAGTAGGAGGAATCCTACTTGGGGTCTCTCCCAAGCAGCACCATCCCCCTGCCTTGTATAAGTGCGGGGGAAAGGTAGGGGAGGGTGGCGCCCCCCTTTCCTTTCCCATTTGGGGAGGGAAAGGAAGGAGGGCCTCCCCTCCCCTTTCCTTACCCTAGGACATGCTGTCCAAGGAAGGGGTGCACCAGGGGCTGATCTGTCCCCCCCCCTTGGCCCATTAGGCCCATACACTTACCGGGGGTGTCCGGAACCGCTTCCGGTGACCAGATGACTACCCAGTGCACTCCGAAACTCGTCCGGTGTCCGAATGCCATCGTCCTATATATCAATCTTTACCTCTCGACCATTTCGAGACTCCTCGTCATGTCCGTGATCTCATCCGGGACTTCGAACAACATTTGATCACCAAATCATATAACTCATATAACAATATATCGTCAACTAACGTTAAGCGTGCGGACCCTACGGGTTCGAGAATTATGTAGACATGACCGAGACACCTCTCCAGTCAATAACCAATAGCAGAACCTAGATGCCCATATTGGCTCCTACATATTCTACGAAGATCTTTATCGGTCGAACCGTTATGACAACACACGTAATTCCCTTTGTCCATCGGTATGTTACTTGCCGAGATTCGATCGTCGGTATCTTCATACCTAGTTCAATCTCGTTACCGGCAACTCTCTTTATTCGTTCCATAATACATCACCTCATGACTAAACTCCTTAGTCATTTGCTTGCAAGCTTATGATGTGTATTACCGAGAGGGCCCAGAGATACCTCTCCGATACTCGGAGTGACAAATCTTAATCTTGATCTATGCCAACTCAACAAACACCTTCGGAGATACCTGTAAAGCATATTTATGATCAACCAGATACATTGTGACGTTTGATAGCACACAACGTATTCCTTCGGTATCCGGGAGTTGCATAATCTCATAGTCGAAGGAATATGTATTTGACATGAAGAAAGCAATAGCAATAAACTGAACGATCAATATGCTAAGCTAACGGATGGGTCTTGTCCATCACATCAGTCTCCCAATGATGTGATCCCGTTATCAAATGACAACACATGTCTATGGTTAGGAAACCTTAACCATCTTTGATCAACGAGCTAGTCTAGTAGAGGCTTACTAGGGACACGGTATTTGTTTATGTATTCACACATGTATTTAAGTTTTCGATCAATACAATTCTAGCATGAATATAAACCTTTATCATGATTTAGGAAATATAATAATAATCATTTTATTATTGCCTTTAGGGCATATTTCCAGCAGTCTCCCACTTGCACTAGAGTCAATAATCTAGTTCACATCACCATGTGATTTAACACCCATAGTTCACATCGCCATGTGACCAACACCCAAAGAGTTTACTAGAGTCAATAATCTGGTTCACATCGCCATGTGATTAACACCCCAAGAGTGCTAAGGTGTGATCATGTTTTGCTTGAGAGAGAGGTTTAGTCAATGGGTCTGTCACATTCAGATTTGTATGTATTTTGTAAATTTCTATGTCTACAATGATCTGCATGGAGCTACTCTACCTAATTGCTCCCGCTTTCAATATGTATCCAAATCGAGACTTAGAGTCATCCGGGTCGGTGTCAAAGCTTGCATCGACGTAACTCTTCATGACAAACTCTTTATCACCTCCATAACTGAGAAAGATTTCCTTAGTCTACTTTAGGTACCTAAGGATAATTTTGATCGTTGTCCAGTGGTCTACTCCTGGATCACTATTGTACCCCCTTGTCAAATTCATGGCAAGGCACACAACAGGTCTGGTACACAGCATGACATACATTATAGAACCTATGACTGAGGCATATGGAATGACTTTCATTCTCTCTATATATTCTGCCGTGGTCAGGTTTTGAGTCTTACTCAACTTCACACCTTGTAACACACGCAAGAACCCTTTCTTTGACTGGTCCATTTTGAACTTCTTCAAAACTTTATCAAGGTATGTACTTTGTTAAAGTCCTATCAAGCGTCTTGATCTATCTCCATAGATCCTGATGCCCAATATATAAGAAGCTTCACCGAGGTCTTTCATTGAAAAATTCTTATTCAAGTATCCTTTTATGCTATCCAGAAATTCTATATCATTTCCGATCAACAATATGTCATCCACATATAATATCAGAAATGCTACAGAGCTCCCACTCACTTTCTTGTAAATACAGGCTTCACCATAAGTCTGTATAAAACCATGTGCTTTGATCACCTCATCAAATCGTATATTCCAACTTCGAGATGCTTGCACCAGTCCATAGATGGATCGCTGGAGTTTGTACAATTTGTTAGCACCTTTAGGATCGACAAAACCTTCTGGTTGCATCATATACAACTCTTCTTTAAGAAATCCATTAAGAAATGCAGTTTTGACATCCATTTGCTAGATTTCATAATTATAAAATGTGGCAATTGCTAACATGATTCGGACTGACTTAAGCATCGCTACGGGTGAGAAGGTCTCATCGTAATCAACTCCTTGAACTTGTCGAAAACCTTTCGCAACAAGTTGAGCTTTGTAGATGGTGACATTACCATCAGCGTCTATCTTCTTCTTGAAGATCCATTTATTCTCAATGGCTTGCCGATCATCGGGCAAGTCCACCAAAGTTCACACTTTGTTCTCATACATGGATCCTATCTCAGATTTCATGGCCTCAAGCCATTTATCGGAATCTAGGCTCATCATAGCTTCTTCATAGTTCATAGGTTCGCCTTGGTCTAGTAACATGACTTCCAGAACAGAATTACCATACCACTCTGGTGTAGATGGTGCTCTGGTTGACCTACGAGGTTCGGTAGTAACTTGATCTGAAGTTTTATGATCATTATCATTTGCTTCCTCTCTAGTTGGTGTGGGCATCATTGGAACGGTTTTCTATGATGTGCTACTTTCATCGAGAGAAGGTACAATTACCTCATCAAGTTCTACTTTCCTCCTACTCACTTCTTTCGAGAGAAACTCCTTCTCTAGAAATGTGCCATTCTTGGCAACAAAAATCTTGCATTCGGATCTGTGGTAGAAGGTGTACCTAATTATTTCCTTAGGGTATCCTATGAAGACGCACTTCTCCGATTTGGGTTCGAGCTTATCAGGCTGAAGCCTTTTGACATAAGTATCGCAACCCCAAACTTTAAGAAATGACAACTTTATGTTTCTTGCCAAACCACAGTTCATACGGTGTCGTCTCAATGGATTTAGACGGTGCCCTATTTAACGTGAATGCGGCTGTCTCTAATGCACAACCCCAAAATGATAATGATAAATCGGTAAGACACACCATAGATCGCACCAATCTAATAAAGTGCAGTTACGATGTTCAGACACACCATTACGCTGTGGTGTTCCAGGTGGCGTGAGTTTGTGAAACAATTCCACATTGTTTTAAATGAAGGCAAACTCGTAACTCAAATATTCGCCTCCGTGATCAGATCGTAGAAACTTTTATTTTCTTGTTACGATGATTCGCCACTTCACTCTGAAATTCTTTGAACTTTTCAAATATTTCAGACTTGTGTTTCATTAAGTAGATATACCCATACCTACTCAAATCATCTGTGAAGGTCAGAAAATAATGATACCCGCCGTGTGCTTCAACACTCATTGGACCGCATACATCGGTATGCATTATTTCTAATAAGTTATTACTCGCTCCATTGTTCCGAAGAACGGAGTTTTAGTCATCTCGCCCATGAGGCATGGTTCACAAGTATCAAATGATTCATAATCAAGTGATTCCAAAATTCCATCCATATGGAGTTTCTTCATGCACTTTACACCAATATGACCTAAACAACAGTGTCACAAGTATGTTGCGCTATCATTATCAACTTTGCATATTTTGGCATCAATATTATGAATATGTGTATCACTACGATCGAGATTCAATAAACCATTCACATTGGGTGTATGACCATAGAAGGTTTTATTCATGTAAACAGAATAACAATTATTCTATGAATTAAATGAATAACCATATTGCAATAAACATGATCCGGTCATATTCATGTTCAAGGCAAACACCAAATAACATTTACTTAGGTTTCAACTCTAATCCCGAAGGTAGAGGGAGTGTGCGACGGTGATCGTATCAACCTTTGAATCATTTCCAACACATATCGTCACCTCGTCCTTAACTAGTCTCTGTTTATTCTGCAACTCCTGTTTCTAGTTACTAATCTTAGTAACTGAACCGGTATCGAATACCCAGGGGCTACTATGAACACTAGTAAGGTACACATCAATAATCAAATATACTTTCATTCACTCTGCCATCCTTCTTATCCGTCAAGTATTTGGGGCAGTTCCACTTCCAGTAACCATTTCCTTTGCAGTGGAAGCACTCAGTTTCAGGCTTGGGTCTAGCTTTGGGCTTCTCCATGGGAGTGGCAACTTGCTTGCCATTCTTCTTGAAGCTCCCTTTCTTTCCCATGCACTTTTTCTTGAAACTAGTGGTCTTGTTAACCATCGACATTTGATGCTCTATCTTGATTCTACCTTCGCTGATTTCAACATCGCGAAGAGCTCGGGAATCGTTTTTGTCATCCCTTGTATATTATAGTTCATCACGAAGTTCTAGTAGCTTGGTGATAGTGACTAGAGAACTCTAACAATCACTATCTTATCTGGAAGATTACCACTTGATTCAAGCGATTGTAGTGCCTAGACATTCTGAGCACATGCTCACTCGCTGAGCTATTCTCCTCCATATTGTAGGCAAAGTAGAGGTCTCATACCTCTCGACACGGGCATGAGTCTGAAATACCAATTTCATCTCTTGGAACATCTCATATGCTCCGTGGCGTTCAAAACGTTTTTGAAGTCCGGTTCTAAGCCGTAAAGCATGGTGCACTAAACTATCAAGTAGTCATTGAGCTTGCCAGACGTTCATAACGTCTGCTTCTGCAATAGGTCTGTCACCTAGCGGTGCATCAAGGACATAATTCTTCTTTGCAGCAATGAGGATAATCCTTAGATCACGGACCTAGTCCACTTTATTTCTACTATCATCTTTCAACTTAGTTTTCTCTATGAACATATCAAAAATAGGGGAGCTATATTGCGAGCTATTGATCTACAACATAGATATGCAAAACTATAAGACTAAGTTCATGATAAATTAAGTTCAATTAATCAAATTACTTAAGAACTCCCATTTAAATAAACATCCCTCAAGTTATCTAAGTGATACATGATCCAAATCAACTAACCCATGTCCGATCATCACGTGAGATGGGGTAGTCATCAATGGTGAACATCTCTATGTTGATCATTGATGCGGCTTGAACTACGTCGGTATTTCCCCAAAGAGGAAGGGATGATGCAGCACAGCTAGGGTAGGTATTTCCCTTAGTGATGAGACCAAGGTTATCGAACTAGTAGGAGAACCACGCAACGCCACGTGAACGGCTCCTACACACAAAGAACAAATACTTGCAACCCGACGCAAGAGAGGGGTTGTCAATCCCTCATGTGTAAAAAGATAGGGAAAATTGTAGTAGATTGCATAAATAGATCTTGCGGGAATGTGAGATGAAATAAATAACAATAAATTGCAGCAAGGTATTTTTGTGTTTTTGGATTAATAGATCTGAAAATAAAAGCAAATAAAAATAGATCTCGAAGGCAAATATAATAAAGAAGAGACCCCGGGGCCGTAGATTTCACTAGTGGCCTCTCTCGAGAAAAATAGCATACGGTGGGTAAACAAATTACTGTTGGGCAATTGATAGAACTTCAAATAATCATGACGATATCTAGGCAACGATCATTATATAGGCATCACGTCCAAGATTAGTAGATTGACTCCTGCCTGCATCTACTATTATTACTCCACACATCGACCACTATCCATCATGCATCTAGTGTATCAAGTTCATGGAGCAACAGAGTAATGCAATAAGAATGATGACATGATGTAGAAAAGATCTATTTATGTAGAAATAGACCCCATCTTGTTATCCTTAATAGCAACGATACATACGTGTCGGTTCCCCTTCTGTCACTGGGATCAAGCACCGTAAGATCGAACCCATCACAAAGCACCTCTTCCTAGGGGAAGAAAAAACAATCTAGATGGCCTAACTAAACCAAAGATTTGAAGAAGAAATACGAGGCTGTAAGTAATCATGCATATAAGAGATCAAAAGACTCAAATAACTTTCATGGATAAAAACATAGATCTGATCATAAACTCAAAGGTCATCGGATCCCAACAAACACACTGCAAAAAGAGTTACATCAAATAGATCTCCAAGAGACCATTGTATTGAGAATCAAAAGAGAGAGAGAGAGGAAGCCATCTAGCTACTAACTACGGACCCGTAGGTCTACAATGAACTACTCACGCATCATCAGAGAGGCATCAATGAGGATGATGAACCCCTCCGTGATGGTGTCTAGATTGGATCAGGTGTGAAGCGGAGCATCCTACGATCATCCCCATGTACAGTCAAGCATACGCCATTGGACCTAAGGTGAACTCGCTCCTTTCCGAATCTTCCCTTTCTGCATGTAAGACATGGATGCTACTTCAAGCGCGGACCTTGTGCATACTCAGGTACACCCGAGGAGACCATGGAGAGCCCAAGGACCAAGGCCAAGCATGCGCGGAAGCGAAGGAAGGAGAAGGAAGAAGAGCCTACGGCTACAGGCCCCGGACATCCGGCCCGACCCCCGGAAATCCGGCCCCTACCTATCCAGAGAGCTCCGGAAGCGACCCCGACAACCCGGAGATCCGGCCCCATGCCCCGGACATCCGGCTCCTCCCGAAGCCCCGGACATCCGGCCCTTCCGCCCGGAAATCCGGCCCACCATCACAGAACGTCCAGAAGCTGGATCTCGCTAGCCCGGACATCCGGCCCAGCGCCCGGACATCCGGCGTCTCGGGAAAGCCCGGACATCCAGCCCGTCGCCCGGACATCCGGCCCCTCCCGCCTGCGTGCAGTGTATCCGGGCCGAAAGCCCATGTACCCCTTCGCCCCTTAGACTATATATACTCCCCTTCCACCTACATTTTAGGGTTAGCAAAGGATTAGCTCATATGTGAGATAGAGCTTTGCTCATCCATTACGGATCTACTCCACGAGAGAGACCGCGGCCCCTCTATGGAGAAGATCCCCTTGGATTCAAGACCTCCTCACGGAGAAGACCCCCATCAAGACCTCCTTACGGAGAAGAACTGGTTACCCTTTGTATCGTTCGTTGTTGACTTTGGATCTTGTATCTTACCTTTGTGTTCATGGATCTAGCGCATGTCTGATCTATTCTTGTTGGTTGAGTGATTTCTCTCGTGTTTCCCTCGTGTTTCCCCTCGTGTTCATCGCGTTCTTCGTAGGGATCCGCTCCTTTCATGAAAGATCGGCCATCTAGGGTTCCACCCTACATCATCTTGGATCAGAGCTTAGGTTTATCACGAATTTGGAGCCTCCCCGTGATTTCATCCTAAATTCGAAAATCCCCACCAAAAATAGCCCCCAATTTTTTTTTGTGATTTGTTGATTTGATGATGTTTTGTTGATTTTGATCCATGGATTTGCTTGGTTTCGAGTAGATCTAGCTTTCCCCCAATTTTCCCCACTTTCCATCCACGAAATCTCTGCAATTTAGCCCCCGAAATCATCAATTTCTGCCCCCAAATCGAGTTCCTCGAGTTCATCCTCGGATTTGGAGCCCGGACATCTGGTCCCCCGGACATTCGGCCCGTGGCCCGGACATCCGGCTCCTGGAGCGCAATTTCGCGCGCGGTTCTGGACATCAGGTCCCGGAAATCCGGCCCGAGCCCCGGATGTCCGGCCCCTGGGATTTCAGCCTTCCCCGTTTCACCGTTTTGTGCATAACTAATTCATCCGGAGTCCGTTTTTTACGTTCTTTAGCTCGTTTTGAAGCTATTGACATCCCCCATCCCATAAAAATACCACCATCATCATTTGACTCCATCAAAATTTTGGTACTTTGGCATCTTTGCCTAGGGCTTCCACCATAACTTCCGCATAACCACCACCGACTTCCGCAACCTATCCAATTTTGTTCCCCGTTCCATTAGTGGTTGTTTGAGCTGTGATTCGAGTCTCCTAAGGTGTCTCGGCTATTTAGGGACGATTGCTTCTTCATCAACCACCACCATAACTTCCGCATAGGCTTACCCACCATACACTTCCGCCAACCCAACTTAACCCAATTTTGTTTGTGTTGTGAGTTGCGTCTCCTAAGGTGTTTCGGCTACTTAGGGACCGTGCTTCGAACTCCGACACCGTGTATAGTTCACCACCACCTTACACTCCACTTCCGCATTGCGTCTCAAAACCCCATCATTGCATTTCCGCAATCCCATCGAGTTTCCGCAAAACTACCACCGCTTTCCCGCTACCACCATTTGACATTTGACATTTGAGATTTTGAGTTCGCGGTTTTTCCGTTTCCTAAGGTGTTTCGGCTACTTAGGGACGAGTCTCCATCATCTTGGTATCTCCATCAAGATCACCGCAACTCATCATCGCCTCGAGGTCATCATTGACTTTGACCACTTCACCATCATCCGTCCTTGGCGTACAAACGAGAAACAATCGACGGTAACCTCCATATCATCTTGGTATCGTGGTATCCCTCCATTGTATATTCCCTTGCACATTGCATTGTTAATGTGACGCCCGGGTAATTAAGCTACATCAATCCCACGCTAATGGTGCCACGTTACCTCCATTACTGTTGCTAATCTATCGTTAGATCAAAACCGGTCCAAATTTCAAATTCAAAATTTGGTAAATAATAAAAGTTTTCAAACATTAAAATAAAAATGTTTGGTTTGTACTAAATATTACATAGATAATTATGGTGTAGAAGACACAGTTTTATAAAATGCATAAATATTTTAAATTGAATTAAAACAGAAGAGAAAATAAATAAAAGAAAGAAAATACAAAAGACAAAAAAAAAGAGAAACCCCCCGGGCTTCGGCCCAGCTGACCACAGGCCCAACTGGGCCAACCCACCAGGCCCAGCCG
>NC_057808.1:195144590-195151756 GCF_018294505.1 Triticum aestivum | reverse complement strand
CCCTGGTGGCCTCGGGCGCACACGGGCGCCCACGCCCGCACCCATTTCGCCCGCTCCATTAGGCTCCTCTAGGCCACGGACACATGGGGCCCACGCCCCTCCCAGAACGTTTTTTAAAAAGGAATTAATAAAAGTGATAATAAATAAATAAAAATATTAATTAATTAATTAATTAACTAAAATAATTAACTTAATTAATTATGTTTAGTTAACCTAATTAACTAATTAAACTAATTAACTACTGTTACTTAATTGAACAGTCAATGACACGTGGGTCCCACTGGACCCACAGGCCAGTTTTGACCCAGTCAACCGCACTGTTGACTGCCGACGTCATGCTGATGTCAGCATACACTATTCTGGATAATGTGGATTTAAAATGATTAAATAAATTCTAAACATAATTAAACTTTAGAAAATCATATAAAATAAACCGTAGCTCACATGAAAATACTTTCTACATGAAAGTTGCTCAGAACGACGAGACGAATCCGGATACGCAGCCCGTTCGCCCGCCACACATCCCTAGCATAGCAAACACGCAACTTTCCCCCTTCGGTTCATCTGTCTGAAAACGCGAAACACCGGTAATACTTTCCCGGATGTTTCCCCTCTTCGCCAGTATCGTCTAGTACTACGTTAGGTCACCCCTAGCACCGCGTATTGCCATGTTATGCTTTGTGATGCTTTGATTGCTCTGTTATTTATTGTGTTCCCCCTCCGCTTTCCAGTAGACTCGGAGACCGCTGCTGGTACCCTTGTGATCAACTACATCGATGACGAACCCTTCTTGCCAGAGCAACCAGGCAAGCCCCCCCCCCTTGATCATCAGAAATCGCCTATTCTTCTCTATACTGCTTGCATTAGAGTAGTGTAGCATGTTACTGCTTTACGTTAATCCTATCCTGATGCATAGCCTGTCATTGTTGCTATAGTTGTTACCCTTACCTGCTATCCTACTTCTTAGTATAGGATGCTAGTGTTCCATCAGTGGCCCTACACTCTTGTCCGTCTGCCATGCTATACTACTGGGCCATGATCACTTCGGGAGGTGATCACGGGTATATACTATATACTTTATATACATGACACAGGTGGTGACTAAAGTCGGGTCGGCTCGTTGAGTACCCGCAAGTGATTCTGATGAGGGGGCTGAAAGGACAAGTGGCTCCATCCCGGTAGAGGTGGGCCTGGGTTCCTGATGGCCCCCGACTGTTACTTTATGGCGGAGCGACAAGGCAGGTTGAGACCACCTAGGAGAGAGGTGGGCCTGGCCCTGGTCGGCGTTCTTGAATACTTAACACGCTTAACGAGATATTGGTATTTGATCTGAGTCTGGCCATTTGGTCTATACGCACTAACCAACTAGGCGGGAACAGTTATGGGCACTCGACGTCGTGGTATCAGCCAAAGCTCTTCTTGACGTCAGCGACGGAGCGGCGCACGCCGGATTGGACTGGAACGCCTGCTAGGCTAGGTCTGCTTCCGGCCGCGTACGCAACATGGAGGTGTGCAATGGGCGATGGGCCCAGACCCCTGCGCGCATAGGATTTAGACCGGCGTGTTGACCTCTCTGTTGAGCCTAGGTGGGGCTGTGACGTGTTGATCTTCCGCGGCCGGGCATGAACCAGAAAAGTGTGTCCGGCCAAATGGGATCGAGCGTGTTGGGTTATGTGGTGCACCCCTGCAGGGAAGTTTATCTATTCGAATAGCCGTGTCCCTCGGTAAAAGGACGACCCGGAGTTGTACCTTGACCTTATGACAACTAGAACTAGATACTTAATAAAACACAACCTTCCAAGTGCCAGATATAACCCGGTGATCGCTCTCTAATAGGGCGACGAGGAGGGGATCGCCGGGTAGGATTATGCTATACGATGCTACTTGGAGGACTTCAATCTACTCTCTTCTACATGCTGCAAGATGGAGGCTGCCAGAAGCGTAGTCTTTGACAGGATTAGCTATCCCCCTCTTATTCTGGCATTTTGCAGTTCAGTCCACCGATATGGCCCTTTACACATATACCCATGCGTATGTAGTGTAGCTCCTTGCTTGCGAGTACTTTGGATGAGTACTCACGGTTGCTTTTCTCCCTCTTTTCCCCCTTTCCATTCTACCTGGTTGTCGCAACCAGATGCTGGAGTCCAGGAGCTAGAGATCCCGAGGATGATTCTACATGGAGTTCGGCTTCGAGGAGTAGTTAGGAGGTCCCAGGCAGGAGGCCTTGCTTTTTCGATCGTTGCTACTTTTGTGCTAGCCTTCTTAAGGCAAACTTGTGTAACTTATGTCTGTACTCAGATATTGTTGCTTCCGCTGACTCGTCTATGATCGAGCACTTGTATTCGAGCCCTCGAGGCCCCTGGCTTGTATTATGATGCTTGTATGACTTATTTATGTTGTACAGTTGTGTTGTGATATCTTCCCATGAGTCCCTGATCTTGATCGTACACATTTGCGTGCATGATTAGTGTACGATTGAATCGGGGGCGTCACAAGTTGGCTTCAGAGCCGACTGCCTATAGGAATCCCCCTTCCAAACTCCTTGGCCGAAGTCGAGTCTAGTCATTGAAAAACTTTTACTAACATGGCTGTGTGTCTTACGGGCCCACGTCGCCATTGGGTGGTATTAGGATCTTTTATTCCTTGACCTTTACTCTGGGACTCTGAACTCTCTCCTATTCGGGTTAAATGATTTTTCTAAAAAGACTAACTGTAGGGTCTCGTAAATACTTTCTCCCGGAGAGCCCCTTATCACAGATGGTCGCCGACTGCACCAGAAGATGTTGAAGATACTCTTCGATCATTCCCGAGACCCTTGTGCCCTCTGCCTTTTCAATTCCCTACTACCGTTATATCCATATGGATAACGACATACACTTGTTGTTCATACAATTACTCTGAGTTTCTCTTGTTATTACGAGATACATCGAATTGCTTTCCGGCTTTTAAGAATCCCTTGTACCACTGCCTTGTAGTTCCTTGCCGCAGAAATACCCATACGGATAATTACTCGCACCTACCGAGTATCGACTCATCCCCAGTTGATTCATGTATTTCACAATAGTCTTCAAAATACTATTCGATCTTCCGAAAATCCTCAGGAGCCTATTGCTCTTGAAATTCTTGTTCGCTTGCATTATGGTTAATCCCATAAGTCTCGTAATCTTATTGGCATCCCTTGTCATTATCATTTTGAGTCCGTTGATTCAATATGTTGCGAATGCTCGCAATCCTCAGTCAGATCCTAGAATTCATCCTTCTGGCTCAGACATCATTTGAATGTGAGCTGGTTCTTAACCAATCAATGCCTTGATCGGTTGTGCTTCTAAGTCTATTGAGCTTATTCATTTTCGATCAGAACGATTGCTTTTGATCCCTTGCTTTGGAAATCATAAATTCCTTTGCAATTGAGCTTTGAATTAGTCAGTTGTTCTCTAATCGGATCTCCTTGCATTCTTTCTTCCTCTGGTTGAGTACCGATGCTCACATCAGATCCCTTGAAGACCACCGGATCCTTTGTTGGAGTTTATCTCACAATATCCTCATATTCAAATAACCTTGTGAGCTTTTCCATGAATATATAAAGCCTTTGGTAAATTGTATCCTCTGCTTTATCAACCATGCTCTACTTTTGAGCTTGTGTTATTTACTTCTGAAGTTCGTGGTATATGTTCTAAGAAGCCCCGATGGCTTGAACCTATGCCTTCCTTAATATGTGTGAACTCGAAAGTTTTCACGAGTCATACTCTTCTGGTATTTTGCCATATAAAATTTCAACACTACAACTTCATCGAACGCGAGAAGTAAATGAAAGGATATGCATTGGAGAAGTGGGAGTCGACCTTGAACTTTGTGTTCATGCCCATGGACACGATGTAGATCTTCTCATCGAAGCTTCTTTTAAAATTAATTATTCCCTTGGTATAAGTTCATCTTATATCTGGGATCTGGCCTTTTTCAATCGTGGTTCTGACCATGTTCTCCTTTAAATACCATTTCTCATGCAAGTTTAAGCACTTGTCCTCTGCAGAGCAATACCCCCGTCCAACCTCTACTTTGGTCTGTCGTCGAGTATTACCCCCCTGGTATCTCAAGAATGCCAAGGAACTACTTAACTTCTTATGAGTTCTTCATCAACTAATATTCTTGCCGATTCCATTTTTCCAACGGGTTCTGAGTTGTTAGAACCCCTCAAGGACACTGATAAGTGAATCAATTCCACACTCTGATTCAATAACTCTAAGTAATTTTCGTTGCTTATGAGTTTAATAATCATTTAAGTCATTCCTAGCCTGATCGGCTATATCATTAGCGTGCTAAATTTTAACTGTGCTACCTGGTCCTTAACCGTGGAGCACAACTTTCGATGATGAGCTAAGCTTATGTCGATCTTCCTCATCTTATCGTTTCACCTCCAACAACAAGCTTGGTTTGGAGTTTGTGTCGTACCCTTGGTTCCAATAACTTTTCGCTTCACCATTCCTTTGACTTGATGTCATTGCCGATCGATTACATCTTCAAGAAACCTCTCGACAAGTGTGTCGTGATCATCGTCAACATTTTAACTTCTTCCGAGATATCAATTGAATTCATGATGAGAAATTCCATGCTTGTCCCTCAATGATCTGTGTTATCATCGACCACATCCATGCCTTCCTTTCAAACACAACTTGGTCTTGTTTTAAATGAACTTTAAGTTCCTTGCTATCCAGCAATTGTTCTTCTTTACCTTGGAACATTAACATCTCTTTTGTCCTCAATGTTGTGAGAATTTCACCACCTCTTAAGAAATCTTGGTATGGTGATACTTCTCACCATCACCATTCCTTCTTGGGTCCTCGTGTTGATTCCAACCGGGGTACCAACGAGTGAGCGGTGCTGTTTGGATCCTGCCCTTCTAGCAACCCTATTGCTTTGAAGTTAATGGTTGGCCGTTCATTCTTAGACTATTGATTATTGAATCACCACTCCGACGTTGGTCGTGCAACCCAGCCCATATTTCGGGTGCACCTTTCAACCAATGTTTAATTGTGTATGTTTTCCTTGAACATACATCATTATACCATTTGATCTGACAAATGTTATCTCCTTATTCACATGATTATGGAAATCCATCTTTTTGGAAATCTCGAGGAATTGTCGCTGAGTCCATTAGCCACCCCCTCATCCTCTCCTTGATTTAATGATGAACTCTTGTTTCGGAACTCGCTTCCATGGTTTAATTCCCGAGAATCATACAATGTCACCTCGACAATTTGTGTTGCACCTTTCTTCTCAGGCATCCCGAGTCTGAGGTATCCTGACACCAATATGATCTGAATCTTGGTCAGAAATGATGGTTGGAACATAATTCCAAGACTTATAACATTGGTCTTTATATAACCCGGTAAGATGATGTCATGCCTAGCACACCTGGCCGGATGACCTATTGATATAGTATCCTCTTTACCAAGGTTAGCCATTCTTCCATGAGGAAATTGTAAGACTTATTCCATAAGTTGTTCCTGATGGATCCTTTGTGTATCCATAGCCTGATCTTTACCTAATGACCATGTCAATGCTATCTCGAAGCATGTCTGTGGTACTCCGATTTTCAACAAGAACATTTGAAGCCCAATGCTAAATGTTTCTTGCTCAATTATCCAAACACCGTTGTTTGGGTAATGACATGAAATTCCTCTCCCCTTACCTAAATGGTCTTCTACATTATATCCTGTCACGGATATCATGCCCCGCTTGCCCTTGGGCAAGGATATATCCCTGAAATATGTGCTTAAACACATTTTCCTTTCCATTGTTCTGTTTACTCTGATAAACATATTTTCCTTTCCATTGTTTGGTTTAACCTTTCTTGTGATCTATATGATCTAAGCATTAATCTTCCCTGCTTATGTAAACACCTCGGTGTACAATTTTGTCAGTAAGACCCTGTTACTTTTGTTGATGACATTCCGGTAACCGCCGATGGACGAGAACTTTGCCTACTGGTCCGCCTCGTTTCAACGAGCAGGAAAATGGTTCTCTTCGTCCCTCGCCCTTGGTACCGACGTTGTTGCCGACATAATCGACAGGCTACCCTCTGACATGTCTTGCTATCATGACCGTGCAAGATGTCACCGTTCCTCCTACTTTTAATCCACATGGTGGGCCCATAACCCACAGTTCCACAGGATCGAAACCTGACTCTCCTGTACACCCCCTGTTCCCAAGGATGTTCCTCGCGCGTGGCCTCATATATAATTCACGAGCCACCTCCCGTGAGATCATCAATTCTGGTATTAGACACAAAACTTATTCCCATTGCTCTGGACCCCTTTTACACTTTGTTTCAGGCATCGAACGATTGCCTAACTGCTTGAAACTTTCCATGATACCTCCTTACTTTACTCTCGATATCTTCTTAAAGTTCCAGTTCGAGAGTTACTTTCCGCCACCTTCCCCGATATTAGCTACTGGATAGTCAACCTTGCACAGGTCCGTTGTCCCGGAATACCCCCTTTATACATTCGTAAGTACGATTGAGTTCCAGAAGAAAGGATGCCGACTTCAGCATGATGACCTGAAGCAGAGAAATGAAGACATCAACATAATGGATCGACCTCTCTGAGAATAGCAACCAAGACCGAGAAGACTCGTTAGAATTTCGCGACCAAATCCCTTCCCCCTTACTCCCCCTCTTAAATCTCGCGACGAGATTTCTTGTAGAGGAGGAGAATTGTGACGCCCGGGTAATTAAGCTACAGCAATCCCACGTAATGGTGCCACGTTACCTCCGTTACTGTTGCTAATCTATCGTTAGATCAAAACCGGTCCAAATTTCAAATTCAAAATTTGGTAAATAATAAAAGTTTTCAAACATTAAAATAAAAATGTTCGGTTTGTACTAAATATTACATAGATAATTATGGTGTAGAAGACACAGTTTTATAAAATGCATAAATATTTTAAATTGAATTAAAACAGAAGAGAAAATAAATAAAAGAAAGAAAATACAAAAGACAAAAAGAAGAGAAAGAAGAGAAACCCCCCCGGGCTTCGGCCCAGCTGACCACAGGCCCAACTGGGCCAACCCACCAGGCCCAGCCGGCCACTCCTCCCCCACTCCCTCTTATCCACTTCCCCCCGAAACCCTAGCACCCCACTCCCCACTCTCCCCCACTCATTCG